>NC_089858.1:39661636-39904136 GCF_036373705.1 Amia ocellicauda
ACTTTAGACCACACTTTATAAATCAGTTGAGCTGCAGTCCAATTTTTGCTCACCCCTTGTTTAACCTCAGTTCAAATAATTACTTATTGATGTAAACTGTATTTGCGTTCTTAAAGTTGGTAGAGAGGAGGAAAACTAAATAACATATTGCTCTAGCCAGGCTTTTATTTTGTTTTTTTTTGTTCAGCTGTTACTCAAAGCCAAGGACATTTTTCCACTACTGTTGTATTATTCTTATTCTTATTCTTCTGTTTTGTTAGAAGTGCAAGATTACAATATAATTAATAAACAACGCTGCTTTTACAGCATTATACAATATAACATGCTTATCTAAGCTTACAGAAAGTACTACAGGAATACAAAAAATAGATTGCAATTGGGGAAAAAATAGGAAAATGACATAAACACAATTGATTCAGTTGGCACACAGGGAAATCACCAGTCTGATAATTTGGACACATTAGTGTAGTAAACCATTGATGAGAAACTGAAAATAATAAAATAAGCAGGCCTGGTGCATGAAACAGAATGGTAAATAAGTTCCCTTTCAAACTTTTATTTTGGTTTATAATTACCCCTTGCGTTCCCTCTGGAGAGTTACAGAAATACAGGCTGTATTCTGGGAGATGAGCTGAACAGAGGATTACAGAATACAGCGCCAGTTAAAACAACTGTGTGGAGGACATGGCCGGAAAAAGACGACATAACCAATCGCTCCGAAAAACACAGGAGATGCAGAGTAACACTGCATGTGCATAAAATAACATGCTTATGCATTATTTGTCATGGACATTTATTATTATTTGTGGTAGAAGTATTTGCCAAATTCCTTGGTCCAGGGCAAATCACATGAAAAAATTAAACTAAAATAAAATCCCTTAGTGCCAGTTACATTTTAGGTTTTATTTTTATTTATTTTTTTACAATATTAAGCAGTTGTAAAGAGAATAGATTCCAAGATCCAACGATGTACAAAATGCAAAGTGAGAGGCAGGACTACAGTACACTTGAATATCATAGAACTGCAAATGAAAAGCAAGTGCTTGTGATCCGATCTAAAATACTAGAGTAGGGAATGAGTTAATTGTGAAACGGCTCTTTAAAAGGCATTGAGTTATAGATGTTAAGAGTGCAGGGCATGATAGCAGTGTGTCTGGAAGAGTGTTTAGTGGCCCTCCCCACCTCCCCACTCCACCCCCTTGCTCTCCGCGAAGTGCTATTCCATTCCTCAGCCTTTCAGACGTCTTTCCAAAACTAAACCTCCGGGGAGGGGCCCGGAACAGGAAGCAAAGCCTTAACGAGTGTTGAGGAGGCGGGTTGGGGGTGCGGGGGGGTCACGTTCTCTGCCTAGACCCTCCCTCTGCAGCCTTGATCTGTGTGCACGTCTCTGTGTGTGTCTGTCTGTTCTTTTGTACACCATCTGGTTTATCTTTGTGTGTGTGTATCTGTGCATTTATATGTTTAATCTCTGTACTCCATTGTTAGTATGTGTGTGTGTGTATGTCTTTTCATCAGTGTGTATATTTTGCACAACAAAGTTTAAAGCCCTCGTGAAACCTAAACAAATTCAAAGTAACCTCACAGTTCTGTCAGTGCTGGTAGGACATCATGGGAACAAATGTATTTATTTTACTTTATCAAAATAATAATTTTCAGTCTTTCATTGAAAAGTACCCTAATACTCACAACCACATACATTAATGTCTGTCTGCATGTGTATGCAACAGTGTGTGTGTGTGCGGGTGTGAGTGAAAGACCTTCCTCTCTCCCCTCCCTTGTTTTCTGGTGGCTACACTGCAACAGGATGGAATGGTACTAATTTCCTCTTCCTGGTGGGCGGCGGGCGGACGTGTGGGCAGGCTCTGAGGATGGCAGTAGGCCCAGTTTTCTGAGCCAAAAAAGCTGGGGATTGGTTGGAGAGTGGGTCTGTCCTGGGACTATGCATACACACACTCTCTCAGGCACACACACACACTGCACAAGGGACTTTACTTCTTTATAGCCATGCATGTATGTGCGGAGCAGGAGTGGTCCTGGAGTGTAGACAGACGCTGGCTAAGTAGCAACTGCTATTCAGACAAAAAAAACACAAAAAAAAACACCCTCTCTCTCTCGCTCATGAGTTCATAGAGTTGTCTTCATCCTCTGATCCGACTTGGTTCCAGCTGAAAACGTGTTTTGTTCTTGTTGTTTTAAGTGTGTGCGCGTGTGTGTTTACAGTACAAAGGGACACGCTGCGTTTCTGCTTTTTGACACTGGAGAGCAAAACCGCATTGCTCTACGTTGGCGATGCTCATTGGCAGTAGCCTCCCATGAGTACGGCTCAGTGTCTCCGGTCTTGGTTAAAGTCGCCTGCAGCCAGTTAAAAAAACAAACAAAAAAAAACACATCAGCGAGTGTGTGGCGGTCATGGTGCATTTGTTCAGTATACTATACCAAGGGCAAATCCACCAATTGTTTGACCATTCTTCAAGTCTAGATCATTCAAGACTAGTAGGTGGCGGGTCCTGCAGATGTAAATTAACCGTGGTAGTCAGGTTTATTAATTTATTAATTAATTATTTAATCATGTGTTAAGGGGTCTTTTTTTCTCCCTTGTTAGCGGTTTAATGTTTTAGAAGCCCTTTTAGAAGCCCCAGAGATTATATTAAAGCCTACTATTCTCCTCTCCATCACTTTCTTTTTTGTATTTCTTTTAAAGTTTGAATCGCTGTTCCTTTTGCTGGTAGTTTGTTTTTGCCAATCCCTTTCCCAAACCTTGTCATCAAAGTTTACAAGACAGTACCACAAGAGAAAATAAATCCTGTCTGTCCTAGCATACTCCTTCTGAAGTTATTGCTGACTATGTTCCATACCCCTGCAACTCTCTGTGTGAAGAAGTAGCCTAGCTCCTGTTCTCAGTCCTGATACTAGTTACACTTCATTGCCTTGTGTGTCCTCTAGTCTAGTCTGTGTGATTGATTATTAGGGATCTGATTGGATTCGCTAAGTTGAAAAAATATTTCTTGGTTAAAGTATCTTTTATCTTGTATTTGTTTTGCTTGCTTTATTATTCTCTTAGTGTGGCCTTTAAACCAGGATCTTAGGTTATCCGGATCAGGAACCCCATTGGAGCAGTGTTTATACTACTATGAAACATAATATGTAAGCTGAATTTTCACAGTGACAAATTGATCCTGTAATGACGTCTTGAATTTTACGTGGAATGGGTGTTGGCGGAAGGTTTTGGTGCCTTGACAGCAGCTAGAGCGAAGTATCCAAAGCCATGGAAGGAAATGCGACCGTGCCAGCAGTTAAGTCGAATTGCACATTTGTTAAATCAAACAGATGACCAGACATTCCTGCACTGAACAAGAGAGAGAGAGAGACCAAGAATCTGTAGAGTTAGGCCCTGGACTAACACACACACACACTCGCAACCCCCACGTGATTTGTGAAAACAGAGGCGACACACTGAAACACTTCTTTTCTGCCTCCCCCAACCTCTCCCCTCTCTCTCTCTCTCTCTCTCTCTCATACACACTCATACACATGCCCTCTCCCAGGGTCAGGTTATGATGTCTGTGTGTTTACATACAGGGAGGTGGGGAGAGGCGCGTGGGCGCACAGCTGCTCATTATCTTGGGCTCCGAGTTGTTAACTGTTTCAGTGCCGCCGCCCCCCCCCCCATCATTCTTCTCTAGATGTAGAACAGTTCACTGATTGGGTATCATTAAGAACCAGGTGGTGGTGTGATGAACTGCTTTACAGTGCTGTGCAGATGGGTGAAAATAAACAAAACCCATCCTTTTGTGTTTTTCTTGTGTGCATTGTGCATCTAGTGTCACTGTCAACCTGGAAAGGAAAGCACAGATTGCTTTAATGTAGCAGTGTATGAAATTATTAAATAACATCTTATAGGAAGACTTCAACTATGTGAGCTGTTGTCCTATATGTCCTAGAGCTATAGAATACTAATAACTGAATCTTTCTCATCTTCAAATTGAATTTTGTATTCAACCACGGGGATCCTTCTATTGTATCTCAGTGGCTTCACCATTTACATATACACTCACCTAAAGGATTATTAGGAACACCATACTAATACTGTGTTTGACCCCCTTTCGCCTTCAGAACTGCCTTAATTCTACGTGGCATTGATTCAACAAGGTGCTGAAAGCATTCTTTAGAAATGTTGGCCCATATTGATAGGATAGCATCTTGCAGTTGATGGAGATTTGTGGGATGCACATCCAGGGCACGAAGCTCCCGTTCCACCACATCCCAAAGATGCTCTATTGGGTTGAGATCTGGTGACTGTGGGGGCCAGTTTAGTACAGTGAACTCATTGTCATGTTCAAGAAACCAATTTGAAATTATTCGACCTTTGTGACATGGTGCATTATCCTGCTGGAAGTAGCCATCAGAGGATGGGTACATGGTGGTCATAAAGGGATGGACATGGTCAGAAACGATGCTCAGGTAGGCCGTGGCATTTAAACGATGCCCAATTGGCACTAAGGGGCCTAAAGTGTGCCAAGAAAACATCCCCCACACCATTACACCACCACCACCAGCCTGCACAGTGGTAACAAGGCATGATGGATCCATATTCTCATTCTGTTTACACCAAATTCTGACTCTACCATCTGAATGTCTCAACAGAAATCGAGACTCATCAAACCAGGCAACATTTTTCTAGTCTTCAACTGTCCAATTTTGGTGAGCTTGTGCAAATTGTAGCCTCTTTTTCCTATTTGTAGTGGAGATGAGTGGTACCCGGTGGGGTCTTCTGCTGTTGTAGCCCATCCGCCTCAAGGTTGTACGTGTTGTGGCTTCACAAATGCTTTGCTGCATACCTCGGTTGTAACGAGTGGTTATTTCAGTCAAAGTTGCTCTTCTATCAGCTTGAATCAGTCGGCCCATTCTCCTCTGACCTCTAGCATCAACAAGGCATTTTTGCCCACAGGACTTGCCGCATACTGGATGTTTTTCCCTTTTCACACCATTCTTTGTAAACCCTAGAAATGGTTGTGCGTGAAAATCCCAGTAACTGAGCAGATTGTGAAATACTCCGACCGGCCCGTCTGGCACCAACAACCATGCCACGCTCAAAATTGCTTAAATCACCTTTCTTTCCCATTCAGACATTCAGTTTGGAGTTCAGGAGATTGTCTTGACCAGGACCACACCCCTAAATGCATTGAAGCAACTTTCATGTGATTGGTTGGTTAGATAATTGCATTAATGAGAAATTGAACAGGTGTTCCTAATAATCCTTTAGGTGAGTGTATACTTCTAGAGAAAATGTATCATTTGAATGGCACTTCCTGTTTCTTTGGCTACTGTATGTAGATTCCCTGGAATATGTCTTATTACCACAAGCAGTGTTTTGTTTTGTTATTTTTGATTTCTGTTCTAATATTTTTTAGGGTTGATTTTATTGCATTTTATTTGAATGATTTTGGATGAATTACAGCACACACATTGTGATTATCAGTGGCAAAGCTTGATAAAAATAATGTTCTAAAAACGTACACACATCCTCATATGGTAAAAAGAAAGAAATAAATTCATGGGAACTTTTCAGAGTTTTGGTTGTGGTTGTTGTCATGAAATATTTTGGAATCCTGGGTCAGCAAAAGTATGATGCACCGTTCTTGCACTCCGAAAAGAAACTGCTTGGGCAGAATTTCATTTTACAAGAAGTCAATAATCCCCAAATTATTACTTTAACGATATATAGAAGAGCTTCCAAAGTTATAACCATAGTTTAATAATGGCTTTAATGGGATTGTTGTCTGACGATGAGAAATGGTAGCTTCCGTCATATACCTTCACATATGAAACCAGCCTCCAACCCTCACAAACAATGAGGATTCATTTGTACTGTCATCTTAGTGAACTATTGCCCATTTTAGTTAACTGTGGCTTAAATATAGCTATCCATAGATGGAAGGAAGCTTAACAGAAACCTGCAATCAAGTGACAAGATTGGGATTTGCAATTGGTGTGTGGGTCCAAACTAATTCAGGCCGGGCCTATATAATTATAATTTGAAAATGAACATATAAATATACCATTGATATTTTTAAATAATATTTGAGGGGTTAGGTATTTAAGGGATTAATTACTAAAATAGTCTTCTCGTTATTACAAGCTGACAAGTCTAATTTGTAGTCATAATTAAAAACAAATGTATAATTGTTCAAAAACTTTGAGTGATCTGTCATTAAGAAACATCTGGTTATAATTTAGCTGGTACAGTGGGTTAAGTGATCAAACAATTGGCAAATTGAAAGCTTATTGGCGTGTTCTATAAAAGACATCTTCATTCATTTGATGTACTGTAGTAACAATGGCTACAAGAGAACTTTATTCTCCAATTGTGAAGTGAGTACTCATAATCTGGGTAAATGTAATTATATTTTAATTATTTCTGTCTTAAAGTTATGAGTTTAGTACCTTGAGTGTCAGGGCTGGCACATTTGTTGGAATTGACTAAGATAATAAAATATTTGATTGACTGAAATGCATGCTACCCTCCAGTCACCAACATTTGTAAAGTAATTCACTTATTAGGAAGAAGCTAATAATTAAGTGTGACACTGCATTTGACAGCTGAGGTTTACTGGCAAATAGATACTCAGAAAGCAATAGAGCTTTTAGAAATAGTTTTATTTATGGAGAAATGTATCATTTATTATCCTTTTTTGTTGTTGTTTAAGTTTAATTGGACTAAATTCACCTTGTGTCCCAATAAATAAACAATAACTGAAGCAATTGAGAATTGTTCATCTCAACATCATAGTACTCAAAATATCTATTACAAATGGAGTAATATGACTGAACTCTGAGTCTGTTGGCTCGTCACAGTTTGTTGTAGACGGTCTAAGCTCAAAAATGGCCTTGACTCCTATAACAGAATGTGGAAGGAATGAGAATGACAGGGGGAGTGCATGGAAACTTAAAACTACTGCTGTGCACACTCTTGCATTCATTCATTTACTGAGCATTAACATTGTATTAATTCTTCAAGATGAGTTACTGATTTTTTTTTTTTTTTTTAACAAATCTGACGTGAAACAGATATTTACCAAGAATTTACCCTCCCCCCCCCCCCCCCGGAGTTGTAGTTAATAATTGAGTTAATACAGACCGGAGCACTAAAGCAATGTGATGTTGTGATGCACTTTACACACCCTATTATCATGTTCAGTTTGTGTGCTGAATGGAACTATACCTATTCCTACCTGCATGTTTACCCATTCTAATACCTTCTTATTAAAGTAGTTTGACGCCATTCCCCTATTCCTTATACCAACCGATTTAAATAACTGTCATGTCTCAAGGAAAAGTGAGCAATTGCAGATCTATTAAGCTGGACTGCAGTAGGACTTCATTTTTGTCACCTTCTGTAGAAGATCTAGGATTTAGAGTTTGAGTGGTCAAGAGGTAAGCCTAAACGTGACACCCAAGACAGTTAACCACCCTTCCCAGGCCGCCTGGTCTGTTTCGAGGTTGGCCAATCATAGGCCCAGGTTTTGGCTTGGCTGGCTCCCTGCACCCATAGCGTGTGATGAAAGACTTCTCCAGTCCAGCTGCTATTTCCATCCCGCCACCTACCACACCCAGCTCTGGGCCATTCTGCAGCATCACACGCACACGCACACACACGCGGACACGCACACGCACACGCACACATGTTGCCATCTGCTTAGACTACTCTACAGACGTTCATTCGCTACTTTCTTGGCTCGCTGTGCAGGAACCTAACAAGGGTTCTGTGATCCAATTGCCTTGCTTATCGATTCAACCCTTGTTTATGTCTATTCCTAACTACTGCTTTTGTATTCCCCCCAGCCCCGATCCCTCAATATAGCAGTTTTTCATTTTACTCCCTTGTGGCACTTCACACCTCACCGAAAAGAGCGAGTGACCGAAAGCCAGTTCAATGACCTCTAGTCTCTTGCTTGATCCTTCTTCCACATTTTAAGCACCAGTCCGAAGCACATGCTTTCCATTTAGGTAGTCCTGAATAGAGCTGTTCAGTTTAGGCAACACTTCAACTTCAGCCAATGATTTTTTATTTATTTATGTATAAATCACAGCTTGCTCTAGATCTGGGAAAAGCATTCAGTTGACATTAGCGTGAGTTATTAGACTGCATAAATAGAAGTTCAGGTCGGATGAATAGCAGAAGACAATTGCTGTAGAGATGGCGATCAGGACTGAACCTTCTAAAGACGAGATTCAAAACTGCATTTCCCCACACCCAGTCTTTGGGATGTATTGTGTCATCTGCTTTTTGTTCCAGCTGAGCCCTTAATTACTTCATATAAACGCTTCATTGAACTAAAACTCCATTTAATCACAACCTTTCAGGACTTGCCTTAGCTTTTATAGGGAGCAGTGTATCCCAAGGGCTGAGTTGGGGGGGGCGGTTCATTATTTATTTATTTACTTATAACAAAGGACATCTTTCAGCATTTTCATATTGACCATGTGCTGTACACTGTTGTGGTTTCTATTAAGCATTCTACATAATCTTGTTTAATTTTGTTGCATATAAAGCTAGCTGACCTGTTGAAATGACTGCTGATAGTTAAGTTTCATACAGCTGTGTACCACTGATTTGTGGACACACTCAGTGGTCACACTAAGTCTTTAGTGTGACATTCATTGTCTCTGTAACATTTCCCCAACGGCCCTGGTTGTGTTTGTACCAAATTGCATTGTCCTGTGGTGCACAGTTGTCATGATACATCTCTTTCAATAAGCCAGCTATCTTTATAAACACCCCTGTACTGCTTTTTATTTTACTTTTTTTGTCTTTTTATTTATTTTTTGCATTCTTGGAATAGTTGGATGGAATCACTACAAATATGTATGTCCCAAACTCCCACATAATTTTTACAGCAATAATTCAATAATCAATCGAATCCTTCTATCTTCCCCGCAGAAAGAGTGACCCCTTTGATTTAAATGAAGACCGTACAGCGCTGAGAAATAGACCCACTTGTGCTTAAAGGTAGAGCTTCACACAATCAGTAATTTTCTCCAATATTGAAGTACATACTTGATAGATGCCATAATGCCTTCCTCCGTGTGAATCTGTTGTGGTATATTTTCCTGCTGCAGTTTTTTGGCATGCTTCTGTATTTATTTAACATTTATAAAGTGCTTTTAACAAAGTACTTGACAACGATAACCAGCTGTTATGAATACAGCGTAATTCCAATAAACACAAACACTGCACACACTAATACATCCACACCATTACACAACAAATCATTTCTACAGAGGAAATGCAATTAACCCATTTGGCCAACTAATAAATAGGTTTTACAATTTGGGAGCGTAGGGATTAGCACACAGTTCAGGTCAGGTTAAACAAACTAAGGGCCCTACTGACAAAAACCTGCATCCTATGCGACCAGGAATAGGAATGGGCCTTTTTTCCCCCAAATGGTTCTTAAGACATTCTTAGCTTTTAAACTCTCAACGCTTTTGACTTTAAACGGTAGGGGATGCCACCAGCAGGGTTCAAAGAACTCAAACCATCTGATTTTCTTGACTTGGCACAGAGTAGTGCAGGATGCTCACACAAAGGCTGCACAGCGGAGTGAAGTGCTTGCTTTTGGAAAAAACACTGCTGCCCAACTCTCACAGAAGAAAGCAGGGCTCAAAAGCCTTCTCCGAGGCGATGGGGAGGTGAAGTGAAGTGTTCAAAGAGAAAATGAATTAGCACAAGTCCAAAGATCTGAAAGGCCATGTGCAGGACGCCCAGTTCCCCTGCCTCTCTGTAAGGCTTTTCAAGAGCCATTATCGCTAAGAGAGACCTGTAGTATTTTATCAGATGGACATGCAGCAACATGGGAAAGGAGATCAGATTAAATTGAACTACAGCTTTTAAAAGAAGAAAAGGGAGAGCGGAGGGGAAAAAAGCATGAACGGCCTAGTAACAGCTCATGATCATAAAACAAAATCATTGATTGAGCAATGCGGCCTCTTTGTTAAGAAATGTTGTAGCACCGAATGAAGGGTAGCCCTCAGCTGTAGGAGAAAGGTGCAGTTTGGAGAGGTAGTCAGTGTACAATAGTAGCAGAGTGATGCAACCAGAGTAGCAGTTCAAAATGCAGCATTGCCCTGAGGCAGGGGTTTACGTAAGCCAAATCTTGGCGCCCGAAATATGTGCACGCTCATAGGCTAGTAGTTAGCGCAGGAACGTATACACCCTGTTTGAGAAGGAGGGAGAGGGAGGGAGTGGGGGAAGCAAAAGTGGGCCAAGGTGATGTTGTATAAATAGAGGCAGCGTGGGCTGAGTGGGACTGGGCCCTGTGACGTTTCACAGGCGAAACTTGGGCCGCTCCCTTTCCCACTTCCTGTGGGAAACAATCCACTGCTTGTCTGAGCCCACATCGGGTGCCAGCTCTGGGTGCCTTTGGGCTCCTCGGCTTCTGTGCCAGGGCCTCGGCTAACGTGTGACATCACCGCCGCTCCTAAAACAAAGCTAAAAAGTTAATAAGAAATACATTAATTTAAATGCCACACACCGTGAAGTCTTACTAGGCCAAAGCAGGGGACGGCTGAGGAGAGCTCAAGGAATCCTCTGTAAGCTGGGGAAAGTGTGCGCTTTCAAATTAAATGAATAAGTATATCTAATCTGGGTTCGTTACTACCTGGAGGGAACCTACCTCCAAAAAAAATGTACTAGTCGAAAATAAACAAACAAGTAAGAATATGCTGAAAACCTGTTTTGAGAAAGTTGCCAGCTGTATTTACAATTGGGGGGGTGGGGATATAGAATGTTTCATGCAAAATTAAATTTGCATAGTATTTGTAAAGCGAGCTTAGAATGTAATCTCTCCCTTTATGTCATATCATTAGACACCAGAGTTGACACCACAAACTGCTACAAAACTGCATAAGAGGGGATTTTTATTATTATTTTTGTTTTTTACAGCATTTTAGTTGTAGTTCACTTCCCTCCAGCCCCTTCACAGCCAATGATTGCATTCAAAACCTGTGGCTTGTAGCAGTAGCAGGTGTTTACTTAATTTAAGAACATTTTTGACACTATTTAAAACTGCATGCAACAGCACTGTTGTTACTGTAAGCTAGCTACTCTTTAGAGTAGTTAAGTTTCCTCAAGCAGCATAACAAAGCAATTAAAAACATAAACTAGTTAATCCATATCTGCTCCCAGGTGAAACGGCACAGGCATAAATGATTGGAGCATGCTCCTGCCCCTGATGTCAGAGTCCTTTTGTCTTTTCTGTGTTAGTGGGGTGGACTGGGGAGCTAAGAGAGCATTAGTCCTGTATTGGCAGCTGTCCTGGAATCCACTCTGTGTAACCCCTCCGCCCCATGCTTGTGTCCTGTTCCCCATCGGAGCCAGGCTGTAAGGCAGCGCTTTGGTGAGCCAGTGGTCCCAGGATAGGGTACTCCCTCTCGTTGCTAAGTTACAGAGGAGCGTTTCCTATTTTTAGTGCCTTTCAGAGGCCCAGGAGATCTCCCCCGAAGATTGCATTTTGCATTCCTGTACATAAGATGCAAACCACGTTGACAGGCTATTTGTGATTATTTTAAGTGCACTGATCAAAAAAGGCTAACCTAAAGAGCTGATCACCTTATAAAATATGGTTGGGGTCTGAATACCTGATCACTGTTAGGCATAATTGTTGCATCAGCAGGGAGGAAGGGGTAATGGGAGTATAATCTGAAGTTTTTTTGTTGTTTTTACATGTTTGAAATTGATCATCTATTCCCCCCTCCACTTATACCCAGGTCAGAGCAGCCAATTGTTGTGGCCAATCAAAAAATTGGAAATGGAGAAAGACATTTGTATCTCTATTGAAGTGTTCACCACACACATTGAATATAAAAACTGAGCAACAGATCTACAGCATACAATGTGAAACTATTATAATCTAGTCCAGTGATTCATATGCATTTTGTGGCCACATGACTGTGTCTTCATTAATAGAAGCCAGAATTCCAGCCGTGTACTGGGAAATAAAGCTGATTGACATTAAGTAGAACAAAAACTCTGCTTCCACCTTTTCATTGAACACATGAAAACCAGATTAATCCACAATGAAGGATCCACACAACAAATTTAAATCTATATAATTATTTTGAATATGAAAGAAGGTAAATTTGTCTTGAATGCCTGATATCTCTATCCTGTATTCAGCATGATCATTTGGTTCTATGAATTGGATTTCTAAGCGTGGGTTAAAGATGATGATTGAGGTTACAAGTACTGAGGTGACAAAACTGCAAACATTTTTGTTTAATGACTGATGAGCATTTGAAAGACAAAAATCCAAGAGAATCAATCCGTCTGTCCAGAGAGGAAAGTAACCAATGTTGTTTTTTTTTTTTCCCATTTGTTGGTTCGAATGAGAATTTAAAACTTGAATGTTTCATACTAAAATATATATGCACATCTGTAAACTGTCTATATGGAATAATGTGACAACAAATGCACAAGATCAGTCAAGTAATTTTTATCACAAAACTGAACTCAAGTAATTGCTATTACTCTAACCATGACCCTTTTCCTGGAAAGCAACAATCCAGTAGGTTTAACACCTCACCATTAATCACTGACTTCCAATGACCAATGTACATTTGTGACTAGCCGAGTGGGGCAAATAACCCTGCTTTAGCAAAACAATTGAAATTCAATTATTCTGTGCTTTTTAGAAAATTGATTTAGGGATGTGTAAAACAGATCCTGAATAACATACACTTACAACTACAGGAGCATGTTTATTAGGTTGATACAGGTTATACCTAGGTGATCCCATTGCTTAAAACTGTGCTCATTAATGCATTTACACAAATGTTCAAATCAGCGATTTTGGGATCAAGTGTAGCACATATTCTTAGACACACCGCTCTCTTGCTTCAAGTGCTTGTATGGGTGCAACAAAAAACAAGACATACAAGTATTTCTTAAGTTGAATATACATAATAGTCTGTAATGGCAAGGCAATGTACAGTTCCAACCCCTTTTGAGTTCAACATAATAGCAAAGAATCAAAAACAAGCCAATAGAAACTAACAAACAAAAAACAAAACTCAATCGGTCTCTCCCACTCTGGTCGATGCCTTCTGTTTATTGGTTAGTCCTGATTCCAGACACTACCCTTTTCAGTTCCAGTCAAAATGATTGATAATGGGATTATAATCCTCTTCAAAAACAAGACTCCCACGGTTTATGCTTCGGGGTTTCCCCAGTCTCCTCTTCCCTTACTGGAGTATTACGAAAAGAAAGCCACCACGGAAATCCATGACAACCAAACACCCCAGCCAAACACTGCTAACTTCCAAAGTACATCACGGGAGGAACCGTAGGAATCTGCAGGGAGATCAAAAACCCCTGGGGTACGTGGATTAGGAAAACTCACCCAGGCTGGGGAGTAGCTAGGTGTGGGCACGGCCCAGAAAGAAAGAATACGATTGATGACAGAAAAGCACACCAATGTAATACTGAAGGTACAAAGTATAGGCTAGATTGATAACCACAAGTCAAGTTTTGAAAAGGAGAAATAATCACAGACATATACATATACTCTCTCCAAAATATTGTACTACTGAAAAAGCCAACATTTGTAATACTTAAGTGTATGTCTGAGATTATTTCCCCTTTTCAAAGCTTTTCTTGGGATTATTATTTTGGGATAATAGGAGGTGGTCTTCTAGCACCAAGGAGAATTGATAGAGAACGTGGATCACTTTTTGTGTAGAATAATGATCTGTGATGGTTATATGCCTTCTACAGGCTAAAGTAATAAACATAATCATAATTATAGGCCTACTGTAGTCTAGATTTAGAATCCTACCATGTTACTCTATGGGCGATCTACAAAACCTGGGGCACTCTCAGCCTTTCTGTGTCTTTATCTTCTAGGTACAGCAGTGTCTTCCCCAGCTTGAACATGGCAGTGAAGCGCAGAGAGCAGGCAATGCAAGACTACAAGAGGTTGCAGTCCAAAGTGGAGAAATACGAGGAGAAGGAAAAGACCGGGCCGGTTATGGTCAAACTCCACCAGGTAGGCCACTCTCAGACTTTATTACCCACAAGCACACACACACACATTGTATATGAACACAAATTTGCACTCCCATTCAAGTGTCAAGCGTCGTTTAGCTCTTTAAAAGCAATCAAACATTGTCGGCCCCCAAGAAATGTAATGCACAGGACATATGTATCACTCATTGTCTGAGCCAAGACAATTTCAATGGGTTTTCAGCTGTAGGTCTGGTGTGCATCCCTGTTGTGGCTGGATGTGGTTTGGTTAGCCTTTCCGGGTCAGAATTGTTAGTTTGTCACCGAACAAACACAGGATTCCTAGTTCCCAATCCACACAACCCAAAGGCCCATCCATAGCCCTGCTGCAGCTGAGGGATCTTAAAGGCTTCTTCAGGTTGCTGTTGGACAGTGACTCCTGTGGCTGCCGTGATGCCCGTGAGCCCACAGTGTTTTAAAATAGAGCCACAACTTTGCATCACCTTCACTCTGATTACGCTGTAGGACTTTTAGAGGAAACATAATTCAATTACCTGACTTTCTGACTTAGAGGACTTGTGTACTGTCAATGTCTTTCTCCTGCTGATACAAGGGAGAAGCCAGAACATTACAGATTGAAGATTGGATGTATATCAAATTTTTAACAGTATAAAAAGGAAAATAAATACCTCAAAATACCACTTATAAAAAAAGCTCTAAAGCTTTATTAAAGCAGGCACTGAATTGGGTCTCTCTCTCATACACACACCTACACAAACAGGTACAGCACTCAAAGACGCATCCCCATGAATCAAGACACCGTGCTCTGCCAGTCTCGTACTGCCCATTCTCACAAACGCCAACACAGAGCTTCACTCAACACACCACGCACGCACGCGCGCACACACACACACACACACACACACACCCACATACACGGAGGCACTGAGCGCTGTCACGCACACGATCACACACAGAATCCCCTGCTCTCTGCCTGTATGCTCGCCATGGTGCACAGAAGCACACTGCTTTACAAAAGCTGGCTCTCCAGTAGCCTCCCTCTGCTAAGTCATGTACCAGACACACACTTACACACGACTTCATCTGCCTACGGACGCAGAGTGGGCAAGCATGTTTGAGGATACACAAATAGACTCATGCAGACTGACAAGAAATAGCCAATCAATAAGTGAACGCTCTCAGATTCCCATGTAGGCCTCCTTGCCAACCTTTGGAATCTGCCCCTCATTCGCACTCCCAAGCTCTTCAAACACTGCCCACTGTTAACAGCCACCACAAAGACACTTCCCCCAGAAACACAGTGGGCAACACACTCACCCACATCAATACCCCTGTCCCACCTGTGCAGGCTAGTCATGTTTTCTTTTTAAACAGCAGTAACACAGGCAGTTTTAACATAGCCTGCATTTGCCTTGGCTATCTCAGTCAGGGTTTCTCACAGGCCTCTGAGATGCTAAAAGCCAGACCTGGCCCAAAGTCACTGTCTGAAGCAATTCCACGTACATTTCCATGCTTTTGGCCTGCATCGTTCTGTTATCAGTTTTGTGATTGGGTGGTTTGCAGGTTTGGAATTTGTAGTTTGTCGCTGTAGAAATGCAGGATGCAACCCTTGCACTTGCACTGGCAAAATGAATGCAGAGAAAAAGGTCAATTAAACAAATGTCTTATCTAGTAGTGAACTAGACATTGAAGGTTGAGTCACTGCATGCAGAGGACGTTTTATGCTTTTTATTTATATAGTGCAAGTATTTGCCTCCACATCAACTCAACGTTTGCAACCTTATTTAAGTGAAAGTAAATATTGATTTAATAAGCACCTACATTTGCAGTTTATTTTTCAGGAATCTGGGTGTGAGTTTTGCTCACGTGCAGAAAGCTTTGAAAATCACCCTGTCAATGAATTTCATGTAGTATCTAACATTCTATTTGTAACCAAAATCTGTTTTTCGTAGACTTAATTTTCTTCCCTGCCTTGAAGGCTTTTAATTGTTCTTTTTAAGCCACTGAGCAGATTAAACCCACTATTACAGGTCAGAAACAACAAATCTGCTCAATAAATTAATCTAAACAGTACGTGGGCAAGATTTATTATAATATCTCATTGTAAACCTCTGAGTTTTCAGTGTGATAAAATAAAAAACAAACAAACAAAAAACTTGTAGTAATGAATAAATGAATACATTAACACATTATTTCATACATAATTGTGAATCCTACTACTGTGACTTAAAATAATTAACTAATGCATTCCCTTTGTGCATTTCAGTAAGGAATGCTCAAAGTCTTTATTTGAATTTTGTTACTTTCACCTTTTGTGTTAGACAGTCAAATGAACAAAGCAAGATAAACTATTTAGGATTTTATCAGGGTCATTTCTCTCTACATCTAAACAACAACATAAAGAAATGAGAAAACTAGCACTTTTTATTTCTATTAGTTTTGCTTATAATATGCCATTTCATAAACTGCAGTGGTGTTATGCACTTTGGATAAAGGTGTGAGACAGATGAGTAAGTAATGATTAAGTTCCCTGGACACACTGAGAGGCAGTGCAAGTGTTCAGCCACACTTGTGTTTCTGCCCCCAGGCCAGAGAGGAGCTGAAGCCGGTGAGAGACGACTTTGAAGCCAAGAACAGGCAGCTTCTGGATGAGATGCCCAAGTTCTACCACAGCAGGATCGATTACTTCCAGCCCAGCTTTGAGGCTCTCATACGAGCACAGGTGAGTCTGCCTCTGTGGTTCATGCAAAAAGTCTAGATTTGAGCACAGATCCATATTAACACAGTCAGCCTTAACATAAGGGTACTATATTTGCATACATAACACCAAGCATTAAACAGAGCAGGCACCAACCAGCATCATTATTGACAAAGTTCAAGATAAGAACATAAGAAAGTTTACAAATGAGAGGAGGCCATTTGACCCATCGTGCTCGTTTGTTGTCCATTAATAACTAAGTGATCCAAGGATATGATCCAGTCTATTTTTGAATGTTCCCAATTTTTCAGCTTCAGCCACATCCCTGGGAGTTTGTTCCAGATTGTGACAACTCTCTGTGTGAAGAAGTGTCTCCTGTTTTCTGTCTTGAAACCCAATTTCCATCTGGAAAAGCTCCTCTGGTTAGAGATGGTTGCATAATAGATGGTCTACGAGTCGGTGCATCTTATAGGTTTTTTATCTGACATCATTTCACTGTCCGGCATTCTAAGATTTGAAGTTCTGGGTTTAATTTATTTTACAGTACAGGCATTGCTGTCAGTTTAAAGTAGATGACCACAGCTATCAGAGTGGTAGTGCTACTACCCAAGCAGTCAAATTATAGAAAGCTGCTTATGTTTTAAAGAAAAAAATAACGCACTTGCTGTTAATTTAGAGTTTCAGTAAGTAATCAAATACTTATTAATATTGGATTTTTTATTATGTATTTGATGTGTTGAAATAAAGAAAAGAGAAGCATCCGGAAAAAATCTGCTTCTATCAAACATTATTAACAGTCCATTCAGTATGACTTATTCCCTTGAGACGGGAATCTGATAGGTGAAGAAAAGAGGTTTGCTTAACAATACTGAGGGCTTTTTAACTGCCAGGGTTGACCGAACCTTGTCAAGACACACACTGTGGTGAGTGAGTCACGGCCCCTCTAATCCACACTCTCGTCTTTGTCTGTGGCGTCCTTATGGGATTAAACCAGACGCGCAGGAGCAAGAAGCCACTATCAAGAGTGACCCTTTTTTCTGGGAACCACTCACTCACACACACACACACACACACACACACACACACACTCTGAGGTGGCTTAGTCTCTCAGGAGCGGTTCAGAACATGGCAGACGAAAGCTGTCCAAAGCCACCAGCTCCCTCCCTCCACCGACTTAAGCCAGCCTCTGAAAATTAGGATCGCTTTAACTGGCTCAAGCATTGAAAGTCAGCCGGTGGCTGCTGACAAAGTGGACAGGTTATTTCTTGCAACAAGAAGTCTGCGTCCCTAATGAGCTTAAGATGTCTGTGACGTCATGGGACTGTAAAAGCGGCCCAATAGTGTCTGAGTGTTGTGACAACAGTTCGGTTCCAATTGACTTTTTTCTTTTCCACTATGTGATAGCGTAATGCTCCTGAAACAGACAGACAAACAATCTCAATTATCCCCTCGCTTTGCACACTGTACCTTCTCTTCATCCAAGTCCCATTGAGTGGCAGAACATTGTGTGCATGTCTTTTGCTTTGTAGAGGAAACACAAGAAGTTTCAGAGTCTCATCAGACATTCCAGTTGACCTGCAGAACGAGACTTCCTTTACAGTGTAAAAGTGCCCGATTTTGATTAGAGTAAATGTCTACTATTAGGTCCCTGCTCCTCTTGTTGAAGGGATCTTGCCTGTAAAGGGAAATAGTCCCATGCTGATTCATCCTTGGCATCTTTTTCTTGGCATCTAGTATAAGAAGGATGTTTCGATTTTTTCTTTCTGATCATTCATTTTGAGGGAAACTCACTTCTACTGTTGCCTGGTGTCAGAGGAATGTGAATGGAAGTCTTGAACAGCCATTCTCAAACTGAGATGTTTCTTCCATTGATACAGAGGAGGCGTCTGGGTGGGGGGTGGGTAAATGAGCAGCTTCTTGCATTTCGCGTTCACAACCTACACCCGGATCCACAGCTACACAGGCTCTTTGCCTTAATTGCACACAAGGGCTCTTCTGGGGCCAGCCTGCGGGGAAATGCATTCTGCTGCACATCTTGAAACTTCAAACCACTTACACACTGCCTGGGCACTGATGACGACTGAGACCAAGGACTTGGTTGTCTAAAGTTGGAGAACAAATGTACTCATGAGTAAGACCAGCAGTTTTTAAACAATTCCTTCCTTTATACCTTTAGATCATAGGGGCCTTTTGAAACTGTTCTGTCAATATATGAGCTGTATGTATGTAACGTGGCAACTGCAATACACATGTATGGTTCTTATTCATTAGTAAATTCCTTATGGGACACCATGGTGGGATGATTGCGGTGATGGACTCTTTAAATAGGCGGGGTCTGGGGCACAGGCTTGCACAAAGGCCAGGGATATGGTGAAATGGACTGAAGTGCTCCATAACACAAATAAATAGACACAAAACGGAAGTAAAACCAAACTCCTTTTTGGGCCTAAACTATACTTTCAGGGATCCCTCAATAGACAATACAAATAAACAGACATCCACCTCAAACAATCCAAATCTAAGTCTGTATGTGTCATCAAGTCCAAAACCACAGTTCATTACCGTATTATTCTTTCAGCGTTCGCTCCCTCCTTCTCCCCACTCACAGTCACTCCCCCCTGACTCCCTGCAGGCCACTTCCTGCTTTACGAGCCGATCAGTGAGGGACAGTATCTCCCAGTTCAGCCCTGTTACAACCCTCCCTGCCCCCCCCACCACCTCATTTTCTGTATACAAACATTGTTCCTGCCCTAAGGATCTGACTGCAGTCTTTGAGACACTCCTTGCACTCTTTCTGGACTGGGACAGCCATTGTCCGCAGCACTGGTGAGCTTTGGGGTCTCGGCTGGGGGCAAAGCTGAGGAAACCCTGGCTGTCTCGAAGCCCACCCAGCCCGAGGAGCACAGAGTGAACTGCGTGGTGCTCTATGGGGGATCTCCATTCTAATCAGCTGTGACTGTCCAGAGTGGAGCCAACGCTGTCTGGGCTTTGGGGCTCAGCCTGCGCTCCAAAGGGAAGATTTTCCAACTGCGTTAGAGACCAGAGCCCCGTTTTTCGCAGGAGAACATCTGATCAGATCCGATACAACAATTTTCCCCTCATTACCGAATTCCACATCTGCTTAAATGAGCAGAGCAAGCGTGCTTGAAATGAAGTGGAATCCTTGTTGAAACGAAGAAGCAGAACTCAAGTCATGTGCTCGTCTGCACTAATCTGCGCTGCTCTGGTCACTGGACCCCACCCCTTATTTCCTGATGGAGCTCAACAGCTGTCTGCAGCTGTCAGATGACAAGGAGCTGCCTGGCTTGGGGTTGTGTTGAGCACTTTATAAAACACCGATTGCCTTATTATTGAAGACGCAGAGCGCGCCGCAGACAGTATCCTAATGGAAGAACGATGAGTCACACGGCTAACGTGGATTACGACACAGACTAACATTTGTGTAACTGTATCCAATGATCTGAATGAAGGTCAAGAACTGCATCTCCAGATCCCACACCCACAGCCACGCTGGGTGGTCGGTCTGTTTTGAAGATGATCGCTCACTGAGGAGATAGATAACGCTGCTTTCCGGCCCATCAGCTTTAACACCAAGACTTGCGTTATAAATATGTCTCCTTATCTAACAGATGAACAGCCTAATGACCAAAGATTTTGATTATAAGTAATAGCCTTGTAAAATGAGATATCAAACAGCAATGTTTGGATTTCATTTTCAAAGTGGTTAAAACAAGGCTGCTGTTCTTTCCTGTTCTGATGTGCTCTTCCAACAGTGTGTGTGAATTCTAATCCCTGTGCATTTCGCTCTCAAATTGGCAGGTGCAGGGGATGTGTCCCCATAGGGTGTCCTTCGTGACATCACTGGCAGCTGCTGGAACTGCCAATGTAAAGTTTCGTGGCTGGAGAAACGCATAGAGCATGCTATAACACTTGGCAATGTCCAGATCCTAAAATAAATCAAATAATTAATAAATAAATAAATAAATAAATAAATAAATAAATGAGATTATGAGGTTACAGGACTTGCATTTAAATATTTATTTTAGTCTTTTTTTTTTAATATTTTTTATCAATTTTCAAATTCTTAAATAAATCTCAAATCATGTGGCATTGTGTGGGGATGGACACGGTTCTGGACTCATTATATAGGCACAATTTACGAGACCAGAAACACAAGGAAGGGAAATACGTTGCAAAGGATGTGAAACAGACACACAAGCCAAAATCGCAAATCTGTTCTCGGGTCCCTGTACCTAAAACTAAAGTTTGTTGTTTGCTGTTCCCTTGCCTGCCTCTAAGTCTCCTCACCACTTTCACTCCTCTCTGCATCTCCATCAAACAAGGAATGCTGGCTTCCTACACAGCCAATCAGGGAAGCCCTGCAAGTCAGGTGCCACCCAATAGCGAATCTTTCCCCAAGACTTCTGGGGGATGTAGTGTTGTTCATATATATAATATATACACACACACATACACGCACAGACATACTACTGCTCCAGTTGCTTTAGCTCTACCTTGAATTTGGGGGGGAGGTTGCTCAAAAAATCCCATAAGAGCAAGACGTTGGCAATCTGTTAGATTGTATTTAAAATAGAATAAAACAGTATTTAAAATGGTTTGTGTATTAAAAACGTTGTTATTGTCATCTTTAAGAAACAATGTAATAAAGATAAGAAAATTAAACATGATATCCCATGATTTAGATTACAATTGGCATTACTCCATATACCTCAAATGGTTACAATACTGCATAATACATTGTGAGGTATACTTTTAATTATTCGATCAGTGAAGCAAATAATAAATTGGACAACTTTAAGAAAGTAATAATCTCTGACAGTGCAGTATTTCATTTAGTATACTTATTAAAGTGGCTTTAAAGGCTTTTAAACCATACTTTTGTGTATTTTCATTTAGAAACTATATGAAATATATATATTTTAACCAGTGATTTAAAATAACTTAATTTAAATTCGTCACTCAATCATTGCTGGACATGGCCTTAGTGAGCCACTGTAGATATTAAATAACTAGAACGAGGCGGTGCTGGACTCGTATGTTTAAAAAGTGTCGGCCTCTTTGTGATACAGGACAAAAACTGACGAGCAACTGGACGAAACGGGTGTGGCTGTGCTTGGCAATGCTACACTTTTCAGAATCCCGATCCTCCCTGTTTAAAATCACTACCAGGAATATGATGAAACGAATCTGAAATCCCCTCTGTCATGACTTGTGATGTCTTCCCTTTGCGAAGTCTCAGCTTGGAGATGAGGAACAATGCTGTCATTTGCAGATTGTAGCAAACTGTGCTGCTTGCCTTGACCTCACGGTTTCATTTGCTTTTACTGAAAATGCCTGCCACCATTCCCAATAGAACAGAGCCGGTTAGAAACTCCTTAAATATCATGTGTATGCATGGGGATTTCATCCTTTGTTGGGTCTTTTTTTTTCATTTTCTGCTCTTTAACTCAGTATGTATTATGGTGTGGATTTTTAATATTATTTTTTTCACCATTACAGAACAGTGCAAATAAAGTCTTGCTGTCCCCCATATGTATTAAACCAGTTATACATGAGAGCTTTGGGAATTCGCTATTTCTTTTAATATCAGTAAGTCTGCTAGTTGCTGTTGATGATACCATTGCAGCTCCTATAAATCAGGGTAATTTTGTATATTGCATATTCATTTATTTTTGCTGTGTGTGTATGGTGTTTTCTCCTCTGACGAAATATACATTTATTAAAAAGATTTCAGTCTCCCAGTCATAGTTGCGACTGGTAATGAGTATAATATGGTATCATTTTTTATTCATTAACCTTCCTGATCTGGAGTTGACAGTCATTAATTAGCATGGTTTCTGATACACCCCTAACTGTAATATGGATGAGAGAAAGTCGTATAGGTCTTTCAAAATGTGCCAAGCCTGCACACGAGGTGGCGGATGGTTTGTAGCAAGTGAACAGCAAGGTGGACATACAAGAATTAAACAGCAGGATTGGTTACAAGACTTGCAATTTAAACAAAAAAAATACATAAAAGTATACATGCTATCTTCTTCAGTGTTGTTTCATGGGGTGGAAGTACGAGAAATGCCTTTTTTCCTGAAACGATTAAAGCATCACACTTGTAGTTGATGTAGTTGACTTTATATTAAAAAGAAAAAAAAAAAGAAAAATACATTGAAGTCACAATATTTATACATTTGCAGACAGGATTTAAATACTGTGGCCACTGGATGAATTTCAGTCCACTTGGTGCGTTTATGTTACAGTTTGCAGACAAAGGCAGTCAATTGGTGTGTGTAAATGGAAAAATGCCACAGATGGAAAGGTAACCTAATACACCACCGCTTTTCATGTGGTCTGGAGGGAAGAGAACAATAGACAGCTAACCATTTTTTGTAATTGGTTTTGGTACTTGTTTATGTCTGTTTGCCAGATTTAGGGTGACTGAAAAAAAATTGCCTTAAAGTTTCAGTGGATGGTTCCAAAACTAAAACATTATTGTTGCATTTACTTTAGTGTTTTAGTATTTGAACCTGTATTTCTTAGTTAATGAATGCACTAATCCCAATCCTTGATCAGAAGTGAGAAACAGTACCGTTTACTGCATGGTAAACTGTATTAATAATAGCATGGATACAAAGACCCCTATTGCTAGTATTGCATTGTCATATCATCAAAGCCATTTCACTTAACAGCCCAGCAGCTTGTAGCGATGCAGCTCCCCTTCTGAAACCGGATCTGTCTTAAGTGGGGACAGGGGACATTGCTCTTGTGCCTCAGATCTCCATAGCTTGTGAGTGGGCTGGAGAGGAACTGATTCAATAGTATCCTTCAAGAAATCTCTGCACAAGAGCCTCGATGAATAAGATGCTACAGTACAACAGCGGACCAGAGTACTTCAGAGACTGAATGGGCTTCTTCCTTATCACCGTTTTTGATTATATTATTTGTTTTATGTTTCACGGACCCATATTTCAGAGAGAACATTTGGGGGAATAGCATGTTGTTCATGACTGAACTGAGTTAAAATGGGGAGTATAATCTTTTGATTGTCACTACATTGGTTTCTAAAAATTTGTTTTATGTTTCACTGCAATCGACTGGAATCTTTCCAGTTTGTTTAAAATAGCATTGATCAATAATAATAATGAACAAAATGTGTATATTTTTAAAATAATTTGTACAGTTTTTCAAATCAAGGGTATTAATACTTTGAACTATTATTGTGTATGTATCATTGTTGGAAAGGTGTATTTATATAAATATATATATACAGAGAGGCTTTACCCCAGGTTAGTGACGTTAATACCATGAATCTAGAATGGTCAATAAGTCTTTTTTTTTTTTTTTCAACTGAAAACCGTTTGTTTATAATAAACATATGTATGTGAAGCTTGAACTTCCAGCACAAATGGGGGGACAAAAAGAAAAGCAAAAAACTCCAGATACCCCAAAAGGGCATGGAAAGACAGGCTAATGAGAGAGAAAATAAGGGGTTATATGTCCTCATTGCAAGAGTGAAGAGGCTAAAATGGCCACGATCTAGATGCATAGCAACAAGAACTTATTATCAGTGGACCAAGAAAAGACTGGATTGGACAGACCGAAACACTGAGATGCATCTCTTTGAGGCATCTTCCGTTTCCGTTCTTAACGGATCTGCACTTGCAGGTTATCTAATTAGCTTCTGTCTCCGATGCTGTGTGTTATATTCCCCATGCCTGACTTCACATGCTGGGGATTACCTCTCTGTAGTAAGAGGGGGAGCAGCGGCAGCACATCATAAAGGCTCTCTCCGCCGCCGCCTCGCACAATCGGCAGTGGCAGCCCCGTCCCATTCATATCTATCTTACACACCATCCATTTACACTATTACATTTCAGAGCCCTTCTAAACAAGCTTTGCGCCCTGCCCCCCCACCTTCCGAACCCAAAACTCATTAGTTGAATGAGAAGGACAAGCTGTTCACTGTAGTGCACTGTATGTATAAATATATGTGTGTGTGTGTGTGTGTGTGCGTGCGTCTGCTTCTAGGGTTGTGTTTCCCAGTGCTTTCATACTCTGCCCACTCCTCCAGAGTCTTGTAATGTGATTAAAGTCTATTAATCATCAAAGACACTCTCCTGGGATCCTGACTCATCAACCGGGGGAAGAGGCAGGGGTGGGATGTGTCAAAAAAGAGAAAAAAAAGAAAGAAAAAGAATTAAAATAAATAAATAATACAATCTTTTAGCAAGTGTTCGCCACAGCAATGGAATTGAAAGGAAAGGTCGGTAGCATTTATGAAACCATTGCAACTTTTTTTTTTTTTTTTTTTCTTGTGTCGTTGTTTATTTAATTGCTTGCTGTGCTTGAGTGCTCAATAAGAAACTGCTTCATCTTCTTTTCTGTTCAGTCTTTCATGCTCAGGCTCCAAAAGTGAGCAGTGACTGTACAGTACAGCAGTGCCATACAACAGGTCAGGTTTCAAAAGCGTACGGTTTCAAATGACTGCGTTGACACTGACGGAGTATAAAGGCTCGCTGGCCAGGGACAACAGACTTGAGGGTCATTTCAGTGGCAGGTATTAGCATCGCAAATCAAATTAAAGTTTGCTCACAAGAACTCTGTTACATCTAATGATTTTATTTACTTGTAAACTCGAGATTCATAGTAATACTGAGGATGATGGTGCAAGTTTAGCTTTCTCTTTGGTGATCAATTCTGATGGATTGGATTGAATAGCCTGAACTGGTTCTGCTGATTAGATGGTAGGGATTCTATCTGTGTGGGGTTTGGAGTATAATATTACTCTGTTGGAAGGTGTAAAATGCACTGTGGCCATTGCTTTTACCTCCTTGTTCTTTATAGGAATATAACTTCAGGGTTTCAGGGTCAAATATCACTGGTGATCACAGCACAGGTTTTAGTCTATATTCTGCACTATTCATAGATCAGACATTCACCTTAAGCCTACTTTGACCCTTGAGTACCAGTATGAGCAGGATTGCAGAGATCCGTTCCACCAAAACATGATTATTTTGTTCTGGTTTTCCAATTAGTTTTTCCCTCTGTATTGATTGATTTATGCATGTCATTCTTCTCAATTGAAAGCGAGATTCTCAAGGAGTCTCTAAAATGAAGATTAAGCAGAAAGTGTGACAGATGCACTGTCAGCTTGGACCGTGATGAGATGTCAATTCCAATTATTTCCATTTTGCTTTCCAATTGTTGTTAACAGCATGAGCACATGAAATCAATTGGTAAACGTGCCGTTAAACCTGTGTGCATGTCTATGTACCACACAGAATGTATTCTGTTAAAAACCGGAATTCTTACAATTCTTGCAAACCTCGGATATTTAAATCTCTAGCCTCTTCTGTTCTTAAGCAGCTACAGTCCTCAGACCCTTGCACGATCTGCACGTGTATTCCACAACGTTTTCAGTCTTGCTACTAAAAAGGTGCATAAGCGGACTTTATTAGGTGGTTTAAGTTCTCCCTTCCCTTCCCCTCCCACCCCGGCTCCTTCACCTGTCCCACACTCAGTTCTCGGTGTCTGTGTTGCAGGTGGTGTACTTCACCGAAATGTACAAGATCTTCGACGAGCTGACGGAGCAGATCGACACGCCGGGACAGACGGACGAGCAGAGAGAGCGTGAAAATGAAGCCAAGCTGAACGAGCTGCGCGCCCTGTCCATCGTGGCGGACGACTGACCGCGGAGACGGCCGGGGGGGGGCGCAGCCCAGTCACGCAGTCCAAACAGACGCCAACACTAAACTGTGCCCCTTCTCCTTCTTTGACATTGCACTGGTAGAAGATTGTATGAACTCGAATCTCTCCTAGTCTCTTATGATTTTATTTTATTTTATTTTAAGTACTCTACAGCAGGATTCTACCAATCCAGTCCTCAAAGGGCCAAATACTTTCTAGTTTTCAAGCTGCATTAACTCTTAATTAGTTAATTGAATGAATTACTCCTTTAACTGCACCAGTTTAATCCCTTTCCCAGGTCTACTCAGGGTTGAAGAAACCTATAAAACATGCTAGATTGTGGACTGGGCTTGATTGCGCTGCAGTGTGTCCTGGATTTCCCTTTTACGAGAAGGATGTTAGCCCAGGTAAATAAAAGAGTAAAGGTCTCCTTCTCCCTCTCCCCCTTTCTCTCCCCCTTTCTCTCTCTCTCTCTCTCTCTCTCTCTCTCTCTCTTTCCTGGTCTACAACTTATTCTCCCTGATATACAAGACACTAAGCAGCCTTTTCAGGATGATTTGCCATATTCACTAAGCCATTAGTTCCATGCAGTTTTGTTTCTAGTATTCAAAAGCAAAACCAAGATTGTGACTTATACGTATAGTTTTTATTATTAATCTGTGCACAAAAATGTAAAATCTAAACCCGATGGATTAATGTAAAAGTGCAGTAGTGGTTCGTTGTTTTAATGTTCTCCTCAGAAGCCATGTATGAACTTGACAAACGTTACGGATGAAAAGCTGAAGCAAGTGAAAAGCAGTTGCCTATTTAAATGTCTTTCCTGTTTTTATATACATTTATATTTATTTGTTTTATTTTGTGTTTTTCTAGATGTTTTTTTTCGTCCTCCTTGTTTTTCCCCCCAGGTTGTGTTTTTCAGCCACGGTATCTGCCTTTGTAAACCTGTATGTAATGGAGGGGGTTATGGATTTTAATGTATATATATCTATATTAAAAAAAAAAAGTACAAATTCAATACTGCAAGTTTTTATCCTTCTGTTTATTTACTTTCTATTTACTCAAGGTCCTTTTTTTTATTGTAGGGCTAGCAACACTGTGTGTGTGTGTGTGTGTGTTTTTTAGGAAAGTAATAAAATCAACGGTTCTTGAAAATCACAAAGGAGCAAAATGTAATGTTCAAAAATATAAATAAATCCAACAAACGCACAATAAATCCATTGCACAGTACTGCTGCATCTCCTCCCTCTAAACATGGATGATTCCCCTCTGTTTTTAATAGTCTTGAGTTTTCCCCTAACTTCAAGCTTGCCTTCCTAAGATCTTTAGAAGACTCACAGACACTTCCTCCGTTTATAAACATTTTGGCCTTCAAAAGCTTTTTGCATTGTAAAATTGTGTAAAGGAGTGATTGTATCCAAAGCACTCCCCTCCCTCTGTGTTGCAATAAGTAACAATTCTCAAAAGCAAAAACAAAACTTCTGAAAAAAACATCATCACTGAGCAGGGTGAAAGCAAATTAGTGTTGCAAAATGATTGTGCCTGTGCAACAAGATGGCATTCCCTTGTCAGAAGTATTTGTGTAGCTAATATCTATTTTCTGTTCTGAGCACAAAAACGAATGCTTAATAACAGAAGGAAGATTCCCTTTTAAGTGCTGTGACAGGCCCAGGGTTAGCAAACCTACTGTTAAGGTTCTTTGTTCTACTTCGGCTATAAATATATCCATCTGTGTGGCGGTGGTGAGTCTTAGGTTGAGGTTGAAGAATGGGTTTGATAGAGCATGCAAAAATCACGGGTATAAACGATTTGATGCAAACAAAACTGATTTCCCTTATTTTGATATGCATTTAACAAGTGTATGTCATTTGTAATATTCTAGTCCTAATTTTATGCCAAATTGACTAAATCCTATACTGTATATTTATTTCCTTGTTTATTATAAAGATAAGACTTGTGTGAGTGTGTGTGTAAATATAATATACACATTATATATATATATATATAATCTAGATCAAGAAATTGGTTTCATTTCTGTTTCAAACTCTGGTGGATCTATTGTATCACATTACACAGCTTTGTATTAAAGCACAAGACACACAAAGCAGAAGTTGTAAATTCCCCTGCTGCTTTTGACACGGAAAAGGAGAACTTGCTTTGCTCTCCCGTTTAGCGGATCATGCTCGGTTTCCCCTTTCTTTATAAAACGATCAAATCTGCGCTCCACGACGTGCGACGCTTTTGTGCAGAACGCGAATGAGAGTGGCGAGTGCTGAGCTTTAGTATTTTTCCCTCCCAAGACTCCTTTCATTCTTTTCAAGCAGCTGTTAAGGCCAGGCTGGGCAGGAGCCGTTATCAGCAGGCCGGCTGTGAAAAGACGCTCCCCGATTCGTTGCACACTGCGAGGCTGGGAAGGGAAATAGGTTAGCAGGTGATTGATTTTCGAGCTCTGCTGTTATTAGCTCAGACTGATGTCGCTCTGCTTAGTTTAGAGCAGAACAGCAGGTGTAATCCCGTAGCTAAAGAGGAATGAGCTGTGAGGACAGGCTACAACCTCTGGAGCTTAAGTGGGAGGATTGGGTGAGAGGGGAATCTCATCTGAAAGAGATGCTGTTCGCTGGGCCACATCTTACCCCAGCGCCTTTGGATGGAGGGGCATCCACTCAGCGAATTGAGTTGATTTCATATTTTGATCCATTACAGCTTTATGGATTTCTCATTGCGCTGCTTTCGAAGCGGACAGAAAACTGGCAAAGGGATGACAAAGCCCTTGATGTTATGTATAAAAAAATCAAACTCACAGGTGACCTAGATGTCTGCAGGTCTAGGCAGATCAAGGATCATGCGACTGATCTCTCTGCCACCCGGGTTCTCATCCAGGCTGCAGCACAAGTTACATGCTGTCAGGATCTGCAGTGGGATGGTGCACAGTTGAATAATCACAACCTGCATTTGAACCCACAAACCTCTGGGCTGATGTTGCACTCAGAGCACAGCAATTCTCTAGATCGCTTACTTAACACTGCACAAGAGCTGTTGCAACTAAAACAAAAGGCTACGTTATGAAATGAGCCGCTAAATAAACTTAAGTGGGCCTGACACCAGTCGTTTAAGACCTTAATGAAGTACTAGATGTTAATAGTTGTATAAGTTTACATGGCAGAAAACTAAATTGAAGTCTTGTTTTTATTCAATAATTACAAAAATCAAAAATAAAACTATTAAGTAAGAATCTCTATGGTATTTATTATTTTGTATATGAACACACTGTAAGATGTCTGTACTTAAAGGCTTTCGATCTCGGCGACCTAACCCCGAACAGATTATGTGAATGAATGTGGAAAGTACTGTACATGATGCAATTGTTTAAGGATATGAAAAACCTACTACGGTCTGTTAGTGGGGAAAAAAATGGTGCAAAGGGTTCAGTTTAAGTGCAGACAGCCAATGCAGTACAGACTAAACAGCTCCTAGACCCAAAACCATGTTGCTTTTAGAAGAAATCCACTTCTAAGAATTGGTGTATTGTGTATTTATGCTCTACAAAATTGCTGGAAGTTGCGTTTCAAATGGTTTATTTTGTTGATCCACACACACAGACACACTTATAGCAGCACCAATACAGGTCTTTCAGCCATAGAACAGGTTAATACATGTTGTTTGCTTGAGTCATCTGTATTACTATTACTAACATTTCAGCAACGTAAGTCCTCTCTTTTTTTTTTTTTTTATAAACCATACATTCTTGAAGCTACATTAGTAAATGGACTTCTCTGAAAAGCAGAGAAGTGGCTCCCTCTAGTGAGAAGAACGGCACGTGACTTTGTGTAATCCGCTTTTTCAGGGGTGCATTTTGTTTAATCGAAGTACGGGAACTTTTCTTGGAAGTCTGTGGTCTGGAAAAGCCTTGTATATGTTCATCAGTTAGCGGATTTAGGGCTTTACAGGGCTTTTTTTGGTTGGGGGGTTGCAGAATTGGAATTCCACTTAAAACATTTAAATGGTTTAATTTGGTGTATTTTAGTCTTCACTTTGTAATGACATGTTTTAACACTCCAGACCTAGGGTGTGAGATCCATATATTTGTACGTTTTCTTGTTCTGGAATTGGTGCTCATCTATATCCCAGTCTGATGACCTTGGAAGCTCAGCTGAAAGCAATCCTAACGAGAATGAAACGCATGAGTTTCAAGCAAATTCTTGAGGTCGGCTGTCTCCCATTTCTACCACAGCGTATACACTAACCTGATTGACTCCTACATAGTCATGGTCTTCCTTTGTACAAAACAGGCCGAGGCAATCAATGCAAGAGCCTCCTTCGTGATCACGTATGGGCAGATTTGTCTCGACGTGGACAGGTCTGGGAAGTTAAGGGATTCAAAAGTAGATTTTTTTTTTTTTTCCCCCGCTGTGGCAGCTCCTGAAGCAACACGCGTGGCCTGTTCTCATGTATATAAATGAAATGTTAATCTTTGTTTTAAAAGCATTACTAAATAAATCTGTTTCTGTTTTTCATTAAGGCGTCATTCCGAAAGAGCAGTTTGTAGCGTCAAAGGCCTCTATTTTCCAGCGTGGGCAAAGTACCCTTCCCAGTTGTAATTGAACCATGTGGTCAGTATACCACCAAGGGGGGGAAAAAAATAAAAAAGAAGCATTGTTTTTAATTAAAATTGTGATTAAAGAAGATTTTTGCAAACTTGTTTGGTTTGTATTGGGTTTTGGGTTTTTTTGGCTGCCGATTGGCCTGACGGAGTGCATCATCCCGGACAATGAGAAATTCACCAGCTTCCTCTCTGGGAGATCGGTCTGAGAGACTACTTGTGTCTCTAAACTCTGCGAGAAACTCTTCCTTGTCATGTCTTGCCTGCTGTACCATATCTGACAACCTAATCATGTGTGACTCAAGGTATCCAACTCCACGATTGTATCTGTGAACTAATAATATATTGCTCACCGAGGCTGTGCTCCAGTTATAGTGATCTGATCCTTTGGCATACTGAGAGCGCCTGGAGGCCGGCAATTATTGTCTATAGATATGGTCCTACTAAGCATGTATGTTGGCTGCTTCACATCACACTACTTGACACACAGGCAATAGATTTAATAACTGGAAAAAGGGAAGGTTTAGACGTTTCTTGCAATGTTACCAACAGAATTATCCTCTCGGTTTCAGGGGGATAAATGTTTCTAATGTACATCTTTCCTGTATTAAGTGTGAGGGTTGAGGCAGGCAGCGGAGTTGATTCACAAAATTGGGGACTCTAAAAAGAAAAATTTGGCTGTTCCATGATTCAAGTGTTTTCTGCACATTTTCTGCACAAGTTTTGGAACATGTTTTTGCAGATCGAAACTGATTTCAAAGTACTGGGGACACGACTGCAAAACCACTGTTCTGCAGATCTCACAAGAATATATTTTGCTATTTAGCCTCCGGTAGGAGAGCAAGAAAGAGCTATATTTGTAATTTCATTGTGAGCAGGGGAGGGTGTTTTTTTTTAAAAGGAAAAAGACATAGGAGCAAAAGCCAATATATGACTGCTCTGAGTGAGGCACTGTATAAAAATGGATTTTTATGTGTTCGAGGGTCTGTCTATGGCATTTCTGCAGAAGCTTATGCGTGTTTTAAGTTGGCGATGGCCTTTATGACTTTGCTGAACTGATCACATGGTCTCACAGTTTTCAGCTCTGTTTCGGTAATCTTAAGATCCTCATTGACCTTGCAGAAGGGTGGCACCCGAGCAGTAGCTCTAGGCTGTGATGCGCGATTTCCATATTTCTACAAACAATCGGCGTGCAAAGAGCCAAATCAGATTTGCAACCCTTATGCGGACAATTGGGAAACACTACAGTGAGAGAAAAAAGCGATGTCAGAGATGAATATGGGAGAGTTTAATGTTCTCCTTTTATGCAAATATGCAGAGAGAACATTTGTGTTTGTTTCTCTTTTTTAAAATATATATATTTTTTTACTACTATTTTGTGATGAGAGTCCTTTGTGAAGTGATGGAAAAGCCTGCTGGGAAATGTTGGCTCTGCTGGGGAAAGCTGTAAATGTATCTAGTGCATGCCTGTCTGCTGTCAATTTAAAGGATCCCAAATGTGATTATGGGTGTCACTTGCCAAGCCTTTTATTTCTTTTTTTAAAAAACATTATTCCTTTGAAAACTGATACTTGGCATCCAGAAAAATAAAAGGAGATTCACACACTAAAAAGCATAATTTCTCCCGTAATAATTAATTTTATATCAATTTGTTGTGTATTTTTTCAGTGTACTCTTCTGCACAGATTTATAATGATGCCCCCATTTTTTCCTCTTTAGTGTTATCTTGTAGCACAGCAGTCTACAGCAGGTATAGACAAACATCAGTTCTGCCTATCTACATCAATGAAGGATTTTTGACACCACTGTCGAACTGTTGTGTTAATATACTGTAAGAAATCAAATCTAATTTAAAGTTTGTATTTGATTGATTGTTCCCAGTGTATATAAATATTCCCCCATATTCCATAATTCTAAGTGACTATTTTGGACATCCACCAGAAAAATAACTGTTTATGTCAAAATGGCTAAACTAAAGCAACACAACCTTCAATGAAAGACATTAGCTTGGATTTGCTGTCTTTGTTTATGCAATTATTTATTTTTCAGTACTGTGTGTATGTTTCTCGTTTTTATGTTCTTCGTGTATTTACTTCTAAACCACACACACACACAGACACAAACTAATGAACTCAAAACAGTTTCTGTCTGTGTCAGATGTTTTTATGCATTATTTTAAGTGTTAAACAACATGAGATACGACTGTTTCTCTGGATCATATTGTTTTGAGTGTGAGAGCTGAGAAACTGTCTCTTCTTTACCAGGTTTAGTATCTCGGTATTCTCTGTTCAGACTCTGTTGCCCTAAATGTGCTTCAAGAAATACAATGTCAATGTTTCTAGCTTATTTTTTTCCCTTTGTAATGAATGCAAGATTTAAAAATGTCACAGATGCCAGTGTGCTTGTGATCATATGATAATAAAGGCCACATTCTTCAAGACTTTCACAGTTCATTAACAGCTGATTGAAACACACACACTATATATAATTTTATATTATACATGTGTGTTTATGAGACTTTTAAAGTGTACTATTTAAATTTTGTCTTATTTAACACAGATGTGGGATGCTACTAACCCATGAGTCACTTTGGGCAGTTTTTACATAATTATAAAATAGTGATCTACTCCCGGGGCAGACAGACTGGAAGTAAGACCTAAAAGTTATACACTAAATAAACCGGCATCGATGTAGATAACCAGTCACTTCTTTGGATGCAACAACCAGCTTGAAAAACTTAATTGCAATCCAACTCTCTGGGGGTCAAAAGTTTACAGTTTTACTCACACAGAAGCAGAGAGATGCAACAACGCACCCAGACCAAACAGCAGAAGGAGCTTTTTCAGTGTCAGACTGGGGAATGAACCTGCGAAAGAACTATTATTTTCTAATATCAACATATGGGTAAGAAGGAACAAATACACAGCAATGCTGAACTATGAGAACATGTCCAACAGGAGGCAAATTCAAGGCTGAAGAGCTGCTTCAGAGCAGTGAGAGGTGTGGGAGTGTGCTACAAGTTGCCAGTGTGAGTCAATGGGATCCAGAAAAAAAAAAATCTAAATTGATTAAAAAAACAAAACATTCTCAGCCTTTTTTGGAAACACAAATATAAGATAATTGGAATTTAAGCCTTTTGTTCTGCTTACCTACCTTCAGCGTTTGGCAGCCACAATACACTGGTGTTTGTTCCTCCAAGAGCTTCCTGCTGCACTTTTGTGCATAGTGGTATAGTATAGTGGTAATATATATAGATAGATGTATAGATCTGCATTTTCTTTCCTGATACCAGGATCAGTTAAAAGAAACGGCTCTGTGCTTGCTGGTGGCTATTATAGCTTGCTCAATACACAAATGATTGCCGATGCTAAAATAATGGGTTATGGCAAATGACGAGAGTATATGTAAACGTGGTACCTATTCAATGCAAAATCTGATCATGGGAATCACAGACCTATCAGCCTGCATTCTCTTAAGTAACGTAAACTCTACTAATTGGAGGTAATTGGAATGCCAGCTAAATTGTAACCATTTTAGGCGACGGGATTTATTTTTTAATAAAAAGGAAGATCATAAACAAGCTATATGCACAGTCCAGCGCAACACGTTCAAAGCAATTTTATTAGGTAAGCAATACATTAAAGTCTGACTAAACATGAAGGGTCCCTCAAACGTAATGTACGGTTGCGCTATACGGGGGAGAGACCGTCTAATGCTCGCATTGCAAGGCCTGCTACCCTCAAACAAAATGTAAATTTCTAAAACAATCGGCTTGCAGGTTTTCTAAACGTAGGTTTTGAAGAGGATGTTGAAACTGAAGTGAATGTAAATGACTAACGGCCCTTTACACTGTACCCGTCTCTGCATGGATACTGATCTCGGTGTATTTCGCTTACAGACCCAACGCGCTACAGCAGGATGGATACAGCTGGTCCTGTCCCGCCCTCTAGTGGCCAGAGAGTCGAACTGGCATTAAAACTGACTTCAAACTGTCCTATACACATTGTACACTGCAAAATGAAGATTGTATTTTTTCTAAATAAGGTATCGCAAGCGATAGTTTAAAATACATTTGTTATTGGGGGGCTATGTAACTTAGAAGACACACACACTTTGCATTAAAATAAAATAAAAGCAAAATTACTGTAGCTTTAATTTCTAGATATTGTAACCAATGCTTTCAGTGAGACAGGGAGCAACATATAGCCTTATGTTTTCTCAGTAATACTACTACTACTACTAATAATAATAATAATAATCATTTAGACTATGTAGGCCATATTTCTAGTAGGCCTAGTCATCTTAACTACACGTAGACGGTCATAAATTAATGAAAGAAAGAAGAAAGACCATTAGAAAGAAAGAATACGAAAGAATACGAAAGAAAGAAAGAAAGAAAGAAAGAAAGAAAGAAAGACGGATAGCTGAAAATCCATTCCTAGTTTTCCATTGCACTTTGGGAGTCCGGATCCGCGGGACTCCCGCCCGTGTTTGCGTGCAGCCAGGCGGGCACTGTGGTGGCGGGGACAGGAGGCGAGCTGAAACAAGGGAAGGCCGAGGAAATATTCATAACAAAGGCGGATTACAATCCCAATATCTGAAATAATTTAACTGTTCAAAGTCGAATCGCAGTGTCATTGACGGGGGGAAGTGATAGAGCTGTGGATTACATCGCTGGCTGCCTTGGCTTGAAACAATGACGTGAAGTCGCAAACGACGATGCCGCCAGATAGTCTGTGAGTAGCCCTTATGATATAAACAGACCTTTGGCATATTTTACACTGACTTTAAAATCGCCAATATACGCACATACATATATATTTTTGGCTATGTTTTATTTCGAGGAGTCATATGTTTTCTATGTGCAGGCCGCAAAATCCCCGGACTTTCCAGCCAAGCGGAGCCCTGTGTTCTGCAGCGTGTCTGCGCTTTACACAATAGGTTAGACCCGGAGAGGCAATTTTCTTATTCTTTCATCGTGTTCCTGTGTACATCTTTCCTAACTTCACTGACACTGGTGATTAAGATGTGCCTGTTATTATAAAAGCTACACACAATAGAGGCAAATACATGCTCATCTCTGTTGTTGAAGTCAGTTTGCGTGCAATTGTACGAAATCGCACCTGCTGGGTTGGTGTTACAGTGTTGTATAGTTTACAGTACTTGTTAGGAGGGAAAACATGGAAATATAGGCTCGGCTTTCCTATAGTTTTAATTGAATGAGTTAGTGTTAGTATGAAAATATATCGATACTATACATCCTACTCAGAATATTGATCAGCTGTAGGTTTGGCCATTAAGAACACACTGCGCATTAACCTTTTTCTTTCGTTTCCACTTTAACGCTTAATTGCTATCTAATCTGATCTTTGTTTTACATAAACAATTCATGGCTTTTTAGGAAATCGTATTATTTCAGACTAACCAAGGCATCTCTGTGACCACAAATACCACCTACTACTGCTATATGATCTTGAATGATACATTTGTCTCCCGCTTGTACAGTGTGCTGCGCTATACACGTGGGTATATTTCTCATCACTAAAGATCACATGACACTCAACAGCATGGTACAGCCTATAGAAACGCTCCTTTACACATCTTCTTGTCAGTGCCTCAAAGTTGTATGCATTTCAATGAGATTGTTGTTCCAGTTATCTACCCCTCTGAGGTAATACTTGGTGGAAGCACCTTTGGCAGCAATTACAGCTTTGATTCAACTAGATGTGGCAGTATTTGACCATTCTTCTTTGCAAAACTGATCAAACTCTGTCAAGTTCTTTGGGCAGCGTTGATGGACGTCAATCTTCGAGTCACGCCACAAATGTTCAATTGGCTTTAGGTCTGGGCTGCGACTGGGCCATTCATGGACATTTACCTTTGTGTTCCTTAGCCACTCCAGGTCGTTGTTATGCTGAAAGGTGAACTTCCATCCTAGTTTCAGCTTTCTCGCAGAGGGCAGCAGGTTTTCCTCAAGGACATTTCTGTACTTTGAGTTATGTTTAATTTTTCTCACACTTTTTCTTTCAGCCCTGTAGAAGAAGGTTTTGTGTACATTTTCGTCGACGTTCACGCATGTGTTTGGCCGGGCGGCACCGATTTTTGGTGGCTGACCTCAATATAGCTGTAGGAAAACTCTGCTTCTATCCTGATTAGTGCCCCAGTCCATGCCAATGAGAAATGTCCCCATAACATGATGCTGCCACCTCCATTTTTCACAGTAGGGATGGTGTTATTTGGGTGATGCACTCTATTGGGTTTGCGCCAAACATAACGCTTTTTCATTTAGCTCAAAATGTTCTGTTTTAGTCAGACAACTTTTTTTTTGTTTTGCCACATGCCTAAAGAATCTCCTGAGTGTTTTTTGGGGATTTAGCGTGGGCCTTCTTGAGTAATGTCTTCTTTCTTGCCACCCTACCATACAGGCCAGATTTGTGGAGTGGTTGGGATATTGTTGTCACATGCACTTTTTGACCAGTCTTGGCCATGAAAGCCTGTAGCCTTTGCAAAGTTGCCATTGTTCTCTTAGTAGCTTCTCTGATCAGTCTTCTTGCTTTGTCATCCAGTTTGTAGGGACAGCCTGATGTAGACTTGGTGATTGTCTTCAACTGTGCTCCAAGAGATATTCAAATAATGTTTTTGAATACTTATCCCCTGATCTGTGCCTTTCAACAACTCTGACCTGGAGTTCTTTTGAAAGCTCCTTGGTGCTCATGGTTGAGTCTTCATGTGAAAATGCATTACCCAGCAGAGGGAACCTATGGGAACTGCTGAATTTAACCTGTTTCAAAAGTTTTAGAACTCCCCAATTTTTCCAGGTTTTATTGAAATTTAAGCAGTTCAAATGGTACAAAGGTAAGCAGTAAACTGTCAGAGGTTAAAAAAAAAAAAAAGAAAGTTTATGTTATGAAAAACTGAAAAATAATGTACATTTCAGAGTTATATACTGTGTTACTACACCCTCTTAAGCATTATTTGGCAGTGTTACAAGCAGCTCTTGTGCATAGAAGTTACACTAGTCCTACAATGTGCACATTGTTTGAAAGCTTACTCTCTTGGCTACCAGAGTGTTTCATTCTCAAACACATCCGATTTACACCCCCCACCATTTCCGAATGCGGAGGGGGCGGCGTAAATGTGGGAGGAGTATAAAAACCAACATTTTCACACAGAGAATGCTTCACATCGTTAGAAAGCTGAGAGTCTCAGCTTTCATGGGATACCAAACACTTGGCAAACAACACAACAGTGAAAAGTACACTAAACTGTGTAACTTTCAATAAAAACTGGACAAATGTAGGTGTTCTAAAACTTTTGACTGGTAGTGTGTATGTGTGTGTATATATATATATATATATATATATATATACCAGAACAGAACAGCTTCAATGCTCTTGGCACAGATTCTACGAGTCTCTGAACTCTACTGGAGGGATGAACACCATTCTTCCAAAAGATATTCCCTCATGGGATCAGTGGTTTTTGTACCACTGACCTCTCAGATGTGCATTTGTCTTTGTAATTGCCATCTTGATCCAAAATCGAGGTCAACTGGGCCTGCTTAGCTTTTTTTATACATGCCACAGAGCATGATAGGATGTTAATTGCTTAATTGTACCATGCAGTACACCTGTTTGGAGGCATTTGCATTCATTATGTTCCTCCACTCATTTATTCAGGTTTTTCCTTTAATTTGTCACCCATCTGTATATGCCTGTTGATAAGTGTAATCATTGCGTTGTGAAATACAAGAAAGGAATACTTGCATGAATTGAAAACAAAAATCACATACTTTAGTGTTAAACAATATCCATCTTTGATATCTGGTGTTATGCTATCTATGTTGTTTTAGAAACATATGTTCTGACTGGTGGACAATCTTTGTGCACTTTATAAACATGTCTGCTTGCTGTCATTTCATCAGTGGATATGGTGCAGTTGGTTCACCATCATTGGCTCACATGTCGTGTGCCCTTCAGCTCCAGTAGGTGTTGAGAGCGGCCCTGAGTTCCTGGGATCAGTGGAAGTCCTGGTCGAAAGATGTACCGCGGTGGGGAGAGAGACTTCCAGACCTCTGCGCGGAGGATGGGCACCTCCCTGCTTTTCCAGCTGTCTGTTCACGAGCGCGAGCTGGACCTGGTGTTCCTGGACCACAGCTATGCCAAGCCCTGGAGCGCCCACCCTGACGCCAGCAGCGCCCGGCCGACGCGCATGCTGTTTGTCACACCCCGGCGCCAGCAGGACACCACTGTGTGAGTAAAGGCTGTATTTATGGCATGGGCACTATCAAATCATCAGGGCCTACTGACTCGCAGATTCAGTCCGGGCTGTATGGGCAGTGCAAAATAGGTTAAACAAAACGTCAATAAATGAGTAATAAAGCCACAAAACAATTATACCCACAGGTACACATCCTCTGTCCCTTTTCCATTCCCATTATTCCCATAACTCCCTTATCCTATACCCCCTCTTCACATTGAACCAACCTAGTTTCAACATATTGTCTACACAGTTTCTCTCAGAGCCATGTCCATCGCTTTGTTAGTTACTGTATGAACCGAGTGTGGCTCAGAATATGCTCTCCCTGCACTGCTTCTCCAGGGAGACGGACATGCCCCTCGACGTGGAGACGGTGACACCCACGCCCATGCCCCTGTACGACAACCAGAAGGCGCGGAGCGTGATGAATGAGTGCGAGAGGCACGTCCTGTTTGCCCGGACAGATGCTGACGCGCCCCCGCCTCCGGATGACTGGGAGGAACACGTCAACAAGTAAGAGGCTTGACTGGTACATCATCAACAAGGCTTGACTTGTGACTATCCCCTGCTCCTGATGCAAACTAAATTTGGAAAATTAGTAAAGTTCACTTTCAAAGAATGGGGATAGTTAGTGCTTAACAGCTGTGACTGAATTTTGTTTTTTCTCTTTAATAATGTTTGAATGATCCTAATGTCTTTTTGGCTGTGTTGCAGGACGGGCTGGTCCATGGCTCAGAACAAGCTGTTCAACAAGGTCCTGAAGGCCCTGCAGGCGGAGAGACAGGCACGGCTGGCCAACGAGGGGGTGAGATCTCTAGCTCTGTGGTTACCTCTTACACTTTCGCTCTGAGTTAACATAGAAATCCTGACCGCAGCCTTGAAAACCTCCCTTCATTGACTTCCTCTATTTTAACTAGCACCTTTTTAAGGTCCATGGCTCATATAGCCCCAAGGTGGACCAGTTTCATAGCAACGTTATCTCGGGAGTTAGTCGTTTTTAAGAGACTCAGGCCTGTGTAGCCCCATGCCCCCCCACACCCCCAGATAACTTAGTCACACTTTAATGTTCTGTTAGTGATGCTGCTCACAGGATCTGTGTCTAGAGCAGTTTTCCAAAACTAGCTGATCAGGATGCACTCTCTTCTGTTTTGAGCTATTTTGTGGAATGACTATTATATATCCAGCCTTTTGTCTTCCACTCTTATTGTGTGCAGATAATTGTAAATCAACAGAATAATGTTAAAGCGTACCTAATCTCTTCAATTTAAAATAGTTTATGAATAATGGGTTAGGAAGACATTATTGTAGGACACTAATAATGACTTTACTCGAACACTTTTTTTTTTTTTTTTCCTCCCCATTTATTTTGAATAGATCGTATAAGCCAAGTTGTATGCTTTACATTTCTACATTATAACAGTAAAAAAAAAAGCATACTTGATTAAAACCCTAATTTCCACTTTCATTTCCATAACCAATTAAGGCAACATCTGTGGAAATTTGCAAAACTTCATAAACACTCCCAGAGGTCGTGATTAAACCTTTTTGCTTTGTTATAAGATTTGTGTATTTGTAATGCAACAGATTTGCAACAGATGGTACAGGTGTAAAATTGGTTAAATTATCATGAACTGATTCAGGGTTACCTATGAATCAGGTTGGACTGGTGCCTCTTCAGCACCAGAGATTTGAATGTAGAATATCCCAATGAAGAGTGAATGCCCAGCTTATGAATCAAAGAGTTTCTGGTCTTGCTTTTCCCCGTTTGACACCACAGTCCTAACAGCCCTCCTGTCCACCCTCAGGCGTGTAATGAGCCGGTGTTGCGGCGCATCGCAGTGGACAAGTGTGCCAGGAAGGTGCGTCACGCGCTGGCCAGCATCAACTGGGACACTAAGCTCACCCAGTGGCTGCACACCACCCTGGTGGAGTCTCTCAGCCTGCCCATGCTGGCTGCCTACCTGGATGTCCTGCAGACCCTGAAGAGCAAGGTGAGATGGCACCCTAAATCCAGCCCAGTTTCAGCAGGACAGCCAGTCACCGAAGGAATGCAGCCAAGTATTTTCCAAAGAATGATCTACCTACGAAATCCTGTATAAAAAAAACTAAAAAAACAAATCGTCTAGCACAGTGGTTCTCAACCTTTTTTTACAGAAGGCACATCCAGACATTTGGAATTATCTAGAGGCACACCACATTATATAATCTTAAAACTGCAGTTAAATCACAGATTGTATTGCTTTTTATATTGCTAATTGTACATAGGCAGTCATTGCACTGTGCATTTCCAACAGGCAAATCATTACTGACAAAAATACAAAATAGGCCTACATAAACTTTTAAGTTCAATTGCAATGGGCAGCCTGAAATAAATTTAGGTTTAGACTGGATTTTTGGAACAGAAAAACAGTGTATCCATGTTTTTTTTACTAAAGACTTGGACTAAAGTGACAATCTTAAACATTGCAATGCACTCCTATTCAAATTGAGAGAAAAACACTATAAACCAACTGAGATAAGCTAATATATAATTGTATTCATTTTAAATTATTAATCAAAGTATTAATTCAAATAAACTAGTTTAACCTTATTTTGATATATGAATATAATATAAAAGGCAAGAAAAATCATGTCAGAATACTGAAAACTGAAACCACTGTCATTAAAACGGTAAACCCCCATTTTCCCAGTTTTTATTGAAATTTAAGCAGTTCAAGTCCAGTGAATAACTTGAAATGGTACAAAGGTAAGCGGTAAACTGTCCGAGGTTAGAGGAAAAAAAAAAAAAAAAAAAAGTTTAGATTACAAAAACTGAAAAATAATGTACACTTCAGAGTTATTTACTTTGTTACTATACATATATTTTACATATTTATAAAATGAATGCCAACTTAAAGTATGAAGAATTGTACATTTCTAATAAGTTATGTCTCTTACGATTATAATAAAATCAATTTGGGGGGGAGATTTATATCATATGTAAAGTATAGCCTATATATATATTCATAAATATCGGCTATAATTTCAGTTTTATCCAACATTGTCTGAGAGGTTCGTTTTCTTTATATTATTCACTGTGATCGCCATTCAACTGCTGATGTTTAGTCAACGTCATCGGCAAACATTTACCATAATTTCTTTAGTTTGTGAATTTTGAAAAGCGATTTAATTTTCTTTTTAGTGAAAATGCGCTTCTATGCCGGGGTATGTGGTAATCTGCATAACTAACCGAAGCATATGCAAATGCAGCGTCGCTTTAAAAAATACTTTCTATTGGTTTAGAGGGTTTTAGTGAAACATGTTTTATTGGTTTATAAGCCCAATGTTTGTCAATGGTATGAGTTATGAACAACATTGTATTACCTAACTTTAGTTCACTATTTCAAATGTGAATGGGGGTTTAATTTAAATGTAAAGTTCTTTTTTCCCACGGAACACCTGCACCCATCCTACACCTGTTGAGAAACACTGATCTAGCAGAGAGGTTTTTAGTTGTATTCATTTGTTGTTCTACTGTAGTTAATTAGTGAGCTCAGAGATGGATGTCACAGAAGGGACATGATAAACGACAGGGTTTATTTCACTAGTAAGATGACAATTTTATATAGAGCTGTTTCAGATCTTTTGGGGTTTTAGGCAGCATGGCAGACAACTACCTCTTAGGCAATGGATTTCAGTCTGTTTAGCTGGGCTATGATTGCCTCGGGAAGTGGGAAAGTAATTACTGAGGGTTTGGGTTAAGAATGTCAGATACAATCCTGGCTGGTCATTCTTCATATTGATGTTTTGCTTACTTCAGTATTTGGCCCTGCCATTCTTTGGATGTAAGGGGCTTGCTACAATACAGAAGCTCAGTAAAACTTTATTGTGCTAATGTTCTTGTTTCAGGCTTGGATAATCGAAAGTGAAGGTATCAGCATTTGTCTGTGTTTCTCGTAGGTGCCCACGCTGATCGACAGGATGCTGTTGTCATCCTCGGTCAAGACAGGCGCTGCGGGCGCAGAGGCCCTGTCCCTCCTGCTCAAGAGGCCCTGGGACCCGGCGGTGGGCGTCCTGTCTCACAACAAGCCAGTACGTTGGCACACACCCTCCACTAATGATAATGGATCTGCATGCTACTGGCACTGCCAAGCTGGTTCTAACACTGCGTGCTATTACACCAGCTTGAGGACTTCTATCCATTCCTTTTTTCAAGGATTACAGTGGCACGCTTACTTCTGCAGACAAAGCTCTCCCCATCCTTCAAAAGCAGCCTAATTATGACTTGCCTTTATGTAAACTTAGGGCAATAGTAGAAAGTCGGGTTGGGAGAGGTGGTATCCATTTTATATTGCAGGAGGTCAATTAGATGCTCTTCTATATGAAAGGCTTTCTTCAGAGAATGAAAGCAATTAAGAAGTTGGACTAATTCCTTTTTTTTCTTTTCTTCGATTTCAGAGCAAGCTTCCCGGTTCCCCTCTCATCCTGATTGCACCCTCCGGGCCAACCAATCCTGTCTTCTCCACCTCGCGGCGCCTACGCTTCTGGCAGTCGCAGCTGTCCTGCCTAGGGAAGGTGAGCACATCTCTCCTTGCTGCTCCTCCCACTCTGAGATCACATGACTGGATTTCTAACACAGGCTCAACACCAGCACTGACTATGGATTTGCAGCCTCATCTAGTAGTCTCTCTCTGCTTCAAGAGCTGTCCCTACAGAGACGCTTGGGACGAAATTACTTTACAAAACTGTCATAGGCCTACGTTTCTGATTCTGCAGCAGACTTAAAGGGTACATGTATTGATGTAAATGTATAGCCAATGGAAAGTACATTACTATGTCATCAGCCTAGAGATCTTTTTTACCCATTCACAAAGTCTTGCCATGAAAGATTTTTTTTTAAATTTTTAATACATTCTTTTACATGGAATGCAGGTAATGTTAATATTGCTGTAAGAGCCCTATGAATTGTCTAAATCTCTCCTGGTTTCAGGTTACCCCCTCAACCAGTAACCTCCCATGAATTGAGTATTTTACCTAAAATAACTTGAGGGTGGGGGAGCTTCAAAACCACCCAAGGCGCTGGTGTGAAATTATTTACGACGTATTTTTCGAGTGTTAAATGGTAATACTGCCTCTAAATTGTCCGGTTGTGTGTCTTTGGCTCAGGTCATCCCCATTTCCACTCACCTGGTGAACAGCGGGGCCAATGTGAGCCTCACTCAGTGCCTGGAACACATGGTGGGCGCAGTGAGGAGCAAAGTCCTGGAGGTAGGAGTGCATGACCTTGGTAGATTTGAGAACATGCTTTTTTGTTTTTCAGCTTCTTACAGTGTCTCCTAGTACAGTATTTGCTGTGATGGGCCTAGGTTGATCTATGTCTAGTTCAAAGCTAACTGCATGACAAATGCTGTATAAGAGGAACATATTAAGGCCTTCCCATAGGTTGTGTACTTTCCTAGATTCCCACTGTGATGGGAGGCTCCTCATTAACTCTTTGTGTCTCTGATGGACAGGTGCACAGTCACTTCCCCCACAAGCCCATCATCCTGGTGGGCTGGAATGTGGGAGCGCTCATCAGCTGTCACGTGAGTACCTCTGCATCTGTACGGCCTGAACTTCATCTGTATAAAGCTGAGCCAGTGTTACGAGGGCAAAAAAACAAAACTGTCTTCCAAAAACAAGATCTCAGTCTCACTGGGTCAGCCTGGTTATATTTTCATTGATTAATCTGGCTGGGATTCTTTCTTCCCAGGTCTCCTTGATGGAGTACGTCACTGCGGTGGTGTGTCTTGGATTCCCACTGTTCACTATTGATGGGCCCAGAGGGGTAAGACTCTATACTTTACATGTTAAAGAAGTGAACGGCTGTTTACCTGTATATTTAAACACAGGCTGTGTATTTGTCCTAAATAAGCTTCTCACACAGTTTGAAATAAGGCAACACTTATTCCTGGCTCATTCTCACATGGATAAATATTTGGCTAAGGAGATCATAAATCATCCTTCTCCATATTCTTCTTGTAGCTCACAGATTAAGAATCTCAGGACTTATGAAGCATTGGGGTTGTCTGAAACCCACCACTGTATAAAGACCCGTCACTTTAATTAATTGAGTGCCTGACTCCAATTCCAAAATTCAAAAAAAATCTCAGTGGTTTATGTTGGAACAAAATAATAATGTGTCACTAGGTGGCAGCCTTGGATTTGGTCCTTATTCCTTATCAATAAAACCAACACCGAGATCATTCTCGTGCATTGCAGGCTACATGCATTGTAAAGTTGAACACTGGTGTAAACAAATGCACTGTTAAAATTAAAATCATTGGAAGGATTATATGTAATAGAAAATTGTAAAACTTGGCTATAACAATTTTTAATAGGGCAGTCGGTATTAACACGTGTGATTGATTTAACATGAATAACATTCATATTTTAACACACATTGTGTTTCTCAATTTTGAGCGTTCTGTGCACCCGTAATTGAACCGCAGATGGAGATGGAGAAGAAAGGTGGATTAATGAATTGCTGTTTTAAAATGCTTTCGGATGGTTCAACGGACAAAAACAGTGATATGTAATCTCTGTGAAGGTGAATTTCGGTATCCTAGAAGCACATCAAGTTTGAGCAAACGCCTTAAAAACTTCTCCAAAGGTCACCTGATACATTAAACTCTTACATTAATCTTGTTTTAAGTATTTTCGTCCCACAGTCCATGAGCCTATGTTCATAGTGCAATTGTCTCTCAGTAATTATGGCAATAAATCTATTGATTTGTCTTTTGTGCCCAAAATCAGTTTTCTGTCAGGAGTCTCTAGTGGGAGTAATTACCCCGCTCCCTGCTGCCGTCAGTTTTAGTCTAATGCGTGAATTCTTCTGCTGCTCTAGAATTATCAGTAAGGTCTCGCAAGTATGAAGATCTCATGCTGTTACGTGTAATGTGTTTTGTCACATTCTGTGTCTCTGCATTTAATGGCTTATGGAAATGGGAATATAACTTTTACTGGCCGTGCCACTTCACTTGTTGTCTGAACAGGCTTGATTTAATCAACTGCAGTTGTTGCTCCCGTGATGGCTGCACAGACTTCTTTTTCATTTTTATTTGTGTTTTTCTTTCCATCTGAATTTAAAATTGAAGGTTACTTATCTCTGTCTTCTGCGGTAACCTCTTAGAATGAATGTTCATTGCAACACAATTGTCTATTGTTTGCATACTCGTATGAGCTTTGAAATGGACATGTGTATCATTTGTAATTTCTGGTTTCTTTTTCTTGTCTACCTTGCATACATTGATAGCATCATACTAATTTCCTGTAGCATTTTTCTGATCAAAATATGTATTTAATAAAAAGCTACTCTAAGAAAGAATAAAGGAATTTAGTTGTTATGATACTGTGCTTTGCAACACAGACTACTTTGTAATCTCTTATCATTGAGAATTAATTTTCTCTTGGATGAAAAAATCACAGAAGCATAGGAGTTATGTATCATGGCTATAATACAAAACAATATACTGTTCTTCAATAGATTAATACTGGAGATTTTTTTTTTCTTTGTACAAATCCTTTCTTAAAAGCCATTAATGTTGAACTAGAATTAGAGGTTAGAGTAATTCTTTGACACCTATAGATGAAGAACTGATTATAAAATACTGGAAAACTTTAATGGTCTCAGACTCAATGTCTCAAAAGACACTGCATCTAGACTGCAGAACAGGATCAGTCCAATATTTTTTTTTTGCAAAATTTAATTTACAACACCTTCCAGCAATACAGAGCGTTATATTTGTTACAGATGTGCTCAAATTTATTGGTACCCTTACAGCTCATTGAAATAATGCTTAATTTCTCCTGACAAGTGATGAAATTAAAAGCTATTGCATCATGTATACTTGCATGCCTTTGGTATGTCATAGAATAAAGCAAAGAAGCTGTGAAAAGAGATTAATTATTGCTCATTCTACAAAGATATTCTAAAATGGCCTGGACACATTTGTTGGTACCCCTTAGAAAATATAATAAATAATTGGATTATAGTGATATTCCAAACTAAATAGTTTCTTTAGTGTCACACATGTCTCCAATCTTGAATCTTGTAATCAGTCATTCAGCCTATTTAAATGGAGGAAAGTAGTCACTGTGCCATTTGGTATCATTGTGTGCATCACACAGAACATGGACCAGAGAAAGCAAAGGAGAGAGTTATCTGATGAGATCAGAAAGAAAATAATAGACAAGCATGGTAAAGGTAAAGGTTACAAGACCATCTCCAAGCAGATTGATGTTCCTGTGAAAACAGTAAAATATTATGAAGTTCAAGGTTGCGTATGTAACCCCCGGTTATCTGAAAAAGGAAGCACTGCCCAAGGGGGAGGGGTTTCTGCGCACTTCCGTAGGAACCCCATCCAAATGTCACTCTATCAAAGCTGTCATTGGCCCTTGCGCTCGTCACTCAGAACAGGTCACTTCCCACTTCCTATAAAACGTGATGTCAGCGCAGGTTCGTCCTCTTTTGCCGGGAGCCAGGACTCCCGCGCGACCTTGCAACCCTTGGGCAGTGTTTCCTTTTTCAGATAACTGGGGTTGCATACGCAACCAATCATTATCTTTCAAGTTGGGAACACTGCACAAGGAGGAGGAGTTACTGTATAACAAAAATGTCGCAAGGGAGGAGGCAGCGAGCTGATAAGGGAGCCTGCCCCGAGGTGCACCGCTAGGGGACCTCGGCAACACAACTCCAGTCAGTAACCTCAGGGGCCCTGTAGGGCTGCACCGGAGCCGCCCAGGAGCGAGGACCGTAGTCACGCTCTACTGGGAACTGTCTGCAATCAGCATATACAGAGGTTAACTCTTACGCCCTCTGCTTACTAGAGCAAGGCCGGCTGCTCTACTAGTGCAGCTAGGAGCGAGTCTGTAATCTACTTGCACAATGTCAGGCGTAGGCAATCAAGCACTTGTGCGGCCTCCGCGCAATATCATGGCAGTGGACCCCTGATCCAATAGGAGCGGGGCCACAGACCCAATGAGATAAAAACAACATAATGCATAGCTGCCTGTCAAAAGAGTAGCCGAGCTGAACAATATATACATATCGCGTGACAGAAAGACCTTCATGCTGTCAGCGCGCAGCACAAGAGCATCCAACTCAACTAAACAGTACAGAGTGGAAGAGCTCCATTGTGCTGACAATTTAGATTTCGTACAAACTAACTATATACACCACGGGGTGCAGGAACGAACTCGTGTGCCGCCCATGGAACACAGGAGCAGTTGACGCCTGCTGGTTAGACCGGCTAACGCAAGGCAACATTAGCTCTACTGTGTTAACAAAGGAACTATATACACAGCGGAACACGAGAGCCTGCTCACGTACTTACCGCTGAGGGCAGCAGCAGCAGCGTACTCTTGCTCTATGGCACACAGCCAGAGCGGGCCACAGACCTGCTAACCAATGAACTATGTACACAGTGAGGTAGCGAAACTCAAGCGCCATCAGCTGAGAACAGCGTTAGTGAGCTCCATTCTACAATTTCAGAATGGAGCCACAGTCTTGCTGTTTAACACATTATTTACACTCACCTAAAGGATTATTAGGAACACCTGTTCAATTTCTCATGAATGCAATTATCTAACCAACCAATCACATGGCAGTTGCTTCAATGCATTTAGGGGTGTGGTCCTGGTCAAGACAATCTCCCGAACGCCAAACTGAATGTCTGAATGGGAAAGAAAGGTGATTTAAGCAATTTTGAGCGTGGCATGGTTGTTGGTGCCAGACGGGCCGGTCTGAGTATTTCACAATCTGCTCAGTTACTGGGCTTTTCACGCACAACCATTTCTAGGGTTTACAAAGAATGCTGTGAAAAGGGAAAAACATCCAGTATGCGACAGTCCTGTGGGCGAAAATGCCTTGTTGATGCTAGAGGTCAGAGGAGAATGGGCCGACTGATTCAAGCTGATAGAAGAGCAACTTTGACTGAAATAACCACTCGTTACAACCGAGGTATGCAGCAAAGCATTTGTGAAGCCACAACACGTACAACCTTGAGGCGGATGGGCTACAACAGCAGAAGACCCCACTGGGTACCACTCATCTCCACTACAAATAGGAAAAAGAGGCTACAATTTGCACAAGCTCACCAAAATTGGACAGTTGAAGACTGGAAAAATGTTGCCTGGTCTGATGAGTCTCGATTTCTGTTGAGACATTCAGATGGTAGAGTCAGAATTTGGCGTAAACAGAATGAGAACATGGATCCATCATGCCTTGTTACCACTGTGCAGGCTGGTGGTGGTGGTGTAATGGTGTGGGGGATGTTTTCTTGGCACACTTTAGGCCCTTTAGTGCCAATTGGGCATCGTTTAAATGCCACGGCCTACCTGAGCATTGTTTCTGACCATGTCCATCCCTTTATGACCACCATGTACCCATCCTCTGATGGCTACTTCCAGCAGGATAATGCACCATATCACAAAGGTCGAATCATTTCAAATTGGTTTCTTGAACATGACAATGAGTTCACTGTACTAAACTGGCCCCCACAGTCACCAGATCTCAACCCAATAGTGCATCTTTGGGATGTGGTGGAACGGGAGCTTCGTGCCCTGGATGTGCATCCCACAAATCTCCATCAACTGCAAGATGCTATCCTATCAATATGGGCCAACATTTCTAAAGAATGCTTTCAGCACCTTGTTGAATCAATGCCAAGTAGAATTAAGGCAGTTCTGAAGGTGAAAGGGGGTCAAACACAGTATTAGTATGGTGTTCCTAATAATCCTTTAGGTGAGTGTATATATATATATATATATATATATATCCAAAGCGGGGTACAGGCCAGACGCATGCACCACCGCAACACAGTTATAATGAACAAACTATATACAGGGTGGCCTCGTAAGGCAACATACCTGTAGGCTGCATGACAAGCCTTGGGAATACATTGACAGGGCTGTCCGTACATCCAGGAGCAGCTCACGTGGGTGCTCGACTGGAAGGCATAGTCCGTTGGAAGGGAAAGTCACGGTTCACTAGCTCCCTCAGGATGCACTTACAGGGGCAGACTGGGAGAGGAAAGGCAGGAGCCAGAGCCCGTAGGCTACTGGGGCTCGACTGCAGCCAACACCGGGTTCTCAATGGAAGGGACCGGTCCCGTCACATCCAATCTGTAGATTCGGGCAAATGTAAGCGGCGAGGCCCAAGCTACAGCTGCACAAATGTCTGCCAAGGGGGCACCTTGAAAAAGGGCCCACAATGTGGCCACGCCTCGAGCCGCCGTGGGCTGCCGGGGGCCAGGGCGGTGAGCCTAGGGGGGCACCTGCCTGCCAGTGATGCGCTGGCGGAGATCGGTAGGTGGGCTGGGCTGTTGCCGGATGGTCCCAGGTAGCCCTCAGTGGGTCACTGCGCGCGCTATCCCCTCTAGAACCTGGAACGCGGCGGGGCAGGATCAGAGGGCCAGGGGAGCTGGAGAGACTCCACGGCCCTCTGGAAGACTGCCCAGAGCTCCCTGTCCTGTCCCGTGGGAGCAGGAGGGGCATCCACGCTCAATGGAGGAGGAGGGGTAGGAGCAAAGAGCTCCTACTCCATGAGCTCCGCCTTGAGCTCAGAGTCCTCGTGAGGACCCAGAGACAGGTGGCCCGTCTGCGGCCTTCCTCCTGGGATGGGGCAGACAGACTCCCCTCAGTCTCCACCAGCGCAGCGTGAGCCGGCGGGGAACCGTCATGGTGTGGGGGGGGCGGCACCTGTTGTGCTGCTTGCGCTGCCTACGTGGCCAGGAAAGAGCAGAGTTGGATCATCTTGCTATTGAGTGCGATGATGGCTTCATCGCGCTCCCTATCCGCTGAGCCTGAAGGAGGCCAGCGAAGACTCGGAAGAGGGGGAGGCAACCCGTGTGCGTCGCTCCACTGCTCTTCCCTGTCGTTCGTGTGCACGCGTGGGGGTGTGAGCAGCCATGGCAGTGCGCACTGTGGGCACGTCAGGCAGGGGTGTCATGGCTGTCGCAGGGGGGGCAGCTACCGTGGCAGGTGCAGGAGCGTCAGCCGGCACAGCAGCGCAGGAGGCTCAGGGAGAGGCAAAGATCCAGCGCCCCCGAGGCCCCCCCGTCACTCACCGGAGTGGGGATCGCCGAGCACCGCAGCGAGTTCGGCGGCGCCTGGTAAGATGGCGGCCAAATCACGCCCGCTGTCGGTGCCCAGACAGACGGTGCATAAGACTTCCCCACTCCAGGCGGGCAAGGTGCGCTGGCCGCAAGCGGCACAGTGGCGGGGGCGAGAGGAGCTCATCGACGAGCACCAAGCGCACACGCATGTGCACAGGGAGACGTGCAGCAGAGGTGCCGGTCAGTGTTTGCACCGGGGGCACACAACAACTGGAACGCCTCTGCAACAAGTGGAGTGCCTAGCGGGCCCACCGCTGTAAGTGCGTCTCCACCCGGCAACGTTTATATACAAACTTGCAGTCTGGAGAAGGCACCCATCAAACCTGAGACAGCTGGAGCAGTTTGCTCAGGAAGAGTGGGCCAAACTACCTGTTAACAGGTGCAGACGTCTCATTGAGAGCTACAGAAAATGTTTGGTTGCAGTGATTGCCTCTAAAGGTTGTGCAACAAAATATTAGGTTGAGGGTCCCATCATTTGTGTCCATGCAATTTTCATTTGTTTTATTATTTACAATATCATGTTGAAAAACAAAATCAAAAGCAAAGTCTGATTTCTATTCAATATGGAATAAACAATGGTGGATGCCAATTACTTTTGTCGGTTTCAAGTTCAGGTTACAACAAATGGCAAAGCAGGTTAATCTTACAAAATAAAATAAGACTTATAATGAAATGATAATTAAATGATATGATAGGGTACCATTACTTTACCAAGGAAAACTACAAGCCAGCATAAGTTATATTTATTCTTGGTCAGGAAGTCAGACTTTACCATTTACATTTTATCTTTAGTGATTTTTGATGTTAATTATGTGGTGTATAATTTTCAAAACAGATCAATGTTAAAAAAATATAATTTTAAAAAGGAGACTACACACAATTACTGTGTTATTTTTCATCTTAATTCTCTTTTGATTACTTTAAGTTTTAGACTGTGGTGTTGTCTTTATTTTACAAATATGAGAATTTCTTAAAATACTTGATATCACAATGAAGCAATAAAATAACATGCTTGTTTAATAATACAATAATTTCCAATAGTGTACAAAAAACTTTTTTGAATCCCACCCCCCCATAAAATTGTTGGATACAGGCACTTTCATTTTGTTTCCCCCAAACTATAATGTAATGTCCAGTGTTCATTTCCTTTGGACCTGCAGTGTACTGTTCTGTATTAAATAATTAAACTGAAATTCAGTTTTACACCTTATTTCCTCATGAAATACTGTACTATTAATGCAAATATGGGTCAGTATTTAATTTCAATATCGGAACCATTTGACCGTTTTAAGAACCGCTTCATTTTGCAGTTTGTTTTTGCTTGAGTATCTTGCACTCCTTGGTCCATATACAAAACACGCACTGTAGATGCATAAAACAGAAAATGTTGCTTTAATATGCTGTTTGAGGTCCCTGTCTGTTTGGAATATAAGGCTCCTTACGCTCTTTCCATTTCATGTATGCTTTTTGGGAGTGCTTTAACATCTGCCTTATACCATGTACTAATCCTGGACCTCTTATTTGGTGCACATTCATCTCTAAATTTGAATTCCAGAGAAAATGATTAACAACATCTTTTTGAACCCATACTGAAGGGTAGCTCCATATATTATATATTTGATCACATAGAGATTGAATAATGGGAAGATGTGGATATTTCATTTCATTTAGTATTTGGTAGTGGTGCTCTTTCTTACTATTATTGTCAGTTGAAGTAGTAATTCTCCATTTATACTGTTCACATTGCACAGTAAACTTAGTGTGTCTTGACTTGGACAGTCTTGGTCTTGACTCGGATTTAGATATGGTGGTCATGACTAGCCTTACTCCTACAGCAGCCTAATGGCTACAGCCGACAGTGATTAGAGCCACATACAAAAATGCAGTTGCGAAATAAATTGTTTGGATGTTTGTCTTCATTATAAGGGCCTCCTTAGAAAAAGTTGTACTTGGAATTTTATGTTTCAGTTTTATCCAAGTATGACTTGTTAAATAATATCTGTAATAATAATAAATCTAAAGGCATCTGCAGAGATTCAAGAAAATGTAATGATTTTTCTGTCGGGCAGGATGTGGATGATCCGTTGTTGGACATGAAGACCCCAGTGCTGTTTGTGATTGGCCAGAACGCCCTGCAGTGTGGCGCGGAAGCCATGGAGGAGTTCAGGGAGAAAGTCCGGGCCGACAACAGTATGGTGGTGGTGGGGGGGGCAGATGACAACCTCAGGTGAGAGAGAGAAATTCGTATGCAACTTGTACTCCAACTTGTTCGCAATCATGACATCACACGAAAGGAGCATTTGTGTCCAACTTGGGGTTAGATGCATTTTAATGTTCTTCAAATACTTTTAAGATAGACTCACTCAGTTTCATTATTGAAAGTATAATTGGTATATATTTTTTAATCTAAAAACAGAAAGTGCAGTATATCTCAGCTGACACGTGGGAGAAAATAATTGTGACAGGCAGCAGTGGTAAAAGTTGCCTGATGGTGCTTCAGACAAGTTTGGGACCAATTGCTTGTAGCCAGCTGTAGCAGATAAACAAATTACAGAAAATTGTTGAAAGAACCCTTTAGTGAAATCAGCATTGTGTTTCTGTGAATTAAAATGTTCCATGAGAATCCACCATCACATTTAATAGACATGAAGAGAATGCTGTCATTAATAATCATGGCCAACCATCATCATCCGATGTCTTGAGTTGATTGTAATCCAGTGACTCAGTGGCCGAATGTGTGTCTGTAGGTTAGCTTTGTCTGTGCATTACACTGCTTTTCTCTTCACTGTACGTGTCTTTGTTTCTCACCCTCAAGGATCAGTTCCACAAAGATGAAATCGGAAGGTCTGACCCAGAGCATGGTGGACAGGTGTATTCAGGTTAGTCTCGGTCTTTCACATAAGAAATAAGACATGCTTGCTGTCCAACATTAAAGACTCTTCATATGTTGAGCTGTGCCTGCCCGTCTCTGCAGGATGAGATCGCCGACTTCCTGACTGGGGTGCTGACCCGGGCGGAGAGCCACAGCTCCAGCGAGCCCCGCGACCTGGACACGGAGAAGAAGAAGAAGCCACGGGAATCCCGTCGAGAGCTGCCCTTCGAGCTGGAGAGGAGCCGGCCGGCCTCCCCGGCTGTGCGCGTGCCCATCTCCCCCTCAGGGTCAGAGGTCAGAATGCCTGATGTAGAGCAGTCCCTGCCTAGGCCCCACCTAGTGTTTCAACATCCATAGCCTTCTCTGATTTTACAAGTCTTTATTTTACCCCTCCTCTTTATTCCTCGCATCAGCCAAGTACTGATGGAACTTTGAATAAGAATGGTACGCCACAAGAATGTTTCGTGTCACCGTGATTGGTCAGTTTTTGATTGGACCCTGAACAGTTCATTTTTAGGGCATTTAAATCGTATAAATCTAGGTGTATCCTGTTAGAGAACAATCGCAGACAACAGAGACATTTATACTCTTATATGTAGAGATGAATCCCCAATCTTGGGTCTGACTCTTTGGGGACATCCCAAGAGACTACAAGTAAGAGTTAGCCTATAGCAAAGCAACTGATTTCTGTACTGTAGACTCATCCAGAGAACCAACCACATTAATTCTTCCTCTCCCATCTCAGGATATGTCCAGTGTCTCCAGTAGCCCGGCCTCTAGCCCCAAGACCAAAGCCTCAACCCTCTCTCCAGCTCAGAAGTCCAGTCTGATCACAGCCACCCAGCTCCTCAAGACTCACATGCAGAGATCGGGGACTGTTCTCACTCACAAGCAGGCACAAGGTACTGGCCACCAGACAACACCGCCCACCCACTGCGCAACTACATCTGGAAGTGTCAACAACAACAAAAAAACTCTAGTATAATGGTTTGCCTAATGGTTTTAAGTGCCTCTCAGTTTTCTTCTCATAACTAGGCTGGAAGCATGTTCATTGGGAAAGATCTATTTCATACATCGTTGTTCACTAGCACAGCAGTAAGTGGTAGTATGTGTCTCTCCCAAGCAATGCAAGTAAAATGTGCTTAAAGGCAATACATCTCTTTCTTACAAGGACAGACAACATCAAGTGTAGAATATAGCTGAAAAATCTGAGAGGCTGCCCCCAGAGAGACTTTTAGAAGTACTTTATCTTTTAAAAACTAATTCTCTTACTCCACACTTGTTATACTAAAATGTAATTGGAAATGATCCGCCATCGCCTGCATGATGAACATTTTCCACACGCCCGCTGTTTTCAAACATTACGAAAACCCACCTTCACTCTTGACAGAGCTCTTATAGCCAGACAGTTTTGCCTGACCAATGAGGAGAGTCATTCACTGAACTCTGAACTGATCTTTTCTGAAGTCTTTTGCACCATATAGAGAGAGGGAGAGAATCCCGACTGTGGGAGAGTAGGAGCAACACACACTGGTGAAATGCCAGCTGAAGTGTAATCTTCTGTATTCATACCTTTTCTGCTCGTCCTGTTTTTCTCCCCCTTTCCTGTAACTTTCCCTTCTTTCTTTTTTCTGTTTTCCCCACCCGCTTCATTTCAGCTCAGTTTGCTGCTTTTATGAAGCAAAACATGCTGGTGAGGAAAGCACTTCCTCCTGGCACACCATCTTGTCTCTTTGGTGAGTATCTCTCTCTCAAACTCTTCCTCTTCTCTTTTTCCTTTTTCCTTTTCTCCATCTCCTTCTGGGTCTTGGCACTTGGGTCTTCAAGATTGTTCATCAGATAGTTGGGAACTCCAAACCTACTGCACTCAACTGGGCTGTTTCAAATACCACATTGCACACTTTTGACACAGAACTTGAAATGGAGCATAAGGCAATTTGTCTGGCACACCACAGGGGAGCACAAGTTACATAATGCTAATGTTTTATGCACAATGCCAAAAATGTATGCAATGTATAGCAATATTGTTATTCTGTTGGTTCCATATCCACAGTGCTGGAAGGAGCAGGTGGTTTGATGTATATAGGAATAGCAACAGTTACACTGTGCATCACCCTGATCTTGTCAGAAATCAGAAGATAAATCAAAAGCACGGTGTGGAGGCTGAAAGAGAGACCTCCAAGGTAGAGCTGTTGGCTGCTTTAATTACATTATTTTACCACAAGTTCTTCATACCCTCACCAATAAAACCATTTAAGCCAATAAAGCTTCTTTACCAGATGTGTCTAACCCTTCACAGATGTGTAGATTCACAATATGTGTGTCCCTGAAACCATTCTGTTGGAGTAATTGACAGTATGAGTAGATGGTTGCAGAGTTACTGACCAAAAAGTAAATTAAATCATAAGCACACCTGGAGCAGTTTGAGAGTGATATCATTTCTGCATTATAAATAGACAATTGGCCTTTTGGTTGGATTCCCTACCCAACCTACCCAGCTGTCTATACAGATGTATTCACAGGGCTGCTGACATTTTTGAATAAGTCCACAAACTCAGTGCAAAATTAGTTGCATTTCATTGGGGAGTCTCAGAAACAAAATTATATGTAGGCTTAATTATCGGACCAGGTTTCATTGGTATATATAAGGCAAATCCAAATTTAGGAAGTGGGAATATTTTTGTGCACTTTGAGTTGATTTGTCCAGTGAATCACCATATAGCTTTCATTTTAGATCTCACCTCTCCTGGTGTGACTGATGGTATGAGGCATTACATAGAGAGAGAAAAATAGAGAGGGCCTTTCATTAGAGCGAGTCGGCAACTATCTCCCCTCTGTCCCTGGCAGTGCCGGTGTCCAGTGACCAGACTGAGGGACTGGAGAGAGATGACCTGAGGGCACACCTGAAGAGGAGACAGACACCCAGCCCTACTCCAGCCAAGCCCTCCAAGAGAGCCAAGATCAAGGTCACCATCCTGTCCCACGGGGAGGCAGCTGGTGGCATGAACAGTGCGGCAGCTCAGGAAGGTAAACCATTGTGTGATGAATTTGGTAGATCCTTGTCATTGTTACCATGTGCATGTGAGGTCCTTTACTGTCACTTTGATCGTGCTGCAAATACATTTTTTCATCTGTAAGATCACCTACATAGATGCCTCCTAGTGAGGTCTTGTATAGCCTGGTCTCAAAAAGATCCACCCCCTGGTTAAACCATCCATATTTTACAAGTGCCCACAATAAATATACAATAATCATAAAAAAAATCCCACACAACCTACCCAGCAACTATATTCACACAAGGCAATCTTTTCAAATGGATTATAGTCCCCTATGGGAGAAGTGACGTCTGTGCTTAAAAAAAAAAAAAATTAACATGCCTCCCATTCTTCCATGCCAAAGTTTGTACATTTATAGCTTTAAAATGAAGATCAAATATCAAATGGATCGACTAAATGCATCATTTTTTTGACAAGATAATATTTTCATTTAAAACTATCTGAATATATATGGAATTGATAAGACTAGTTAATAATTACAGTAATTGTGAACACCCCCGCTAAAGTTAAACATTTCCTCAATGTACATTTAATAATTTTATTTGAACTTAAAAAGTCCTCTCTAACTCCTGAGGCAGCCGTTCTAAATGAATACCACATTCTGTATGAGTAAGAAGAAATTATGCATAATTTTATGGAGGAGATTGCAAATGTTTCTCCCTCACAATCTGTTTTTCCTTGTTGATTTTGAAGACCTCTCTTTTAAAACAATAAATCTCTGATTGCAGCTATGTTTGCCCCTCTGAATAGAAAACAGAAAGCACTTTGTCCTCAGAAGAAGAAAAAACACTTATTTATCTAATGTGTTGTATTTCATCTTGTTGCCAGGGTGATGTTTTTATTATTTTACTTGCATTTGGAGCCAATCACAGCATTGTTAGTGTACACAGGTGAATGATTTGATAAAAGTAAGACGGAGACAAAAGCAGCTCTCTTTCAGTGTTCAATTATCTCGTTTTTTTTTTTAATATAAATAAAAGCAACATCTGTGCTAAACAGAGAGAGGAGGAGACAAAATCAAGATAACTGCCCTGTTATCATTTAGCAATCAATAATGGAACTGCTTCGACATATTTTGCTTTTGGACCTGTTGACTTGCAGATCAGGAATAACATCCTTAATTATGTATTGCATGTGCTTTCATGTTTACATTGTCACAGTTATTGCAAGTGATGAAAATAATTTGGCAAGCCTCAATCTGCCAGTACTGGATCTTAAAGCTACAGCTAATCCGAAAATTATTTGTATTCTGTACAATTACTGTAAGGTTTGTCGTCTTGCCCTGTTGTAGCAGGAGCTGCAGGGAAGCCTCTGACTGTGACAGTGGGACAGTCTGTCCCTGGAGCCAAGGAGCTGTCTGGTCTTCTCACAGCACAGAGGTAATCTCAACTCCCCCAAAGGTGTTCAGCAGAAGCTTGCAGTGATGAAAACCATCTTATAACTCCCAGGCATTTTTACAAAAACCTGCCAGCTTTTGTTGGTCCCTTTGCAGTGTAGCCAGCATCACATTGCAATGCCAAATGGTTTGCCGGCCAGATGTGCTGCTTTTTCTCACAGAAGCAATCGAAACATTTCTGTGTGTGCAGTAGCTTTGCTCAACTGCAGGCGCCTCGGCACAATCCATGGCAGCTGTGAGTCGATTCATTTGGCAGGCAAAGATCTGATCGGATGAATCCATAATTCTGTTTTTTAATTTAGGTCTGCAACTTTTAAAGAATCCTTTAGTTTCCCCATGTGAATGCTGTGAACAAAACATTTACCTATAGGTAATTGAAATCCAGTCTTTTTTTTTTTCTTTTCCCTCCTTGATCCATTTGAGCTCTGAACAGCTCTATGTTGGAATCGGATATATTTATTTTAGTTTCGTTTTTCAATACTGATACCTCGAACACAATAACACCAATGAATCTGAAATAGTCAACATTTAAACCCACTGTTCAAGCCCTTTTGTAAGATATAAAATAAGACTAGTGCTTTTACTGAGGGTGAAACTGATTTTGATTCTGTAAAGACCTCTTTATGGAAACTGCTCGCTATCAGCAATTTTTACTGGAGGGAAAAAGACAGACATTTATGTTCATTTTCTAATCCAGCCGATCAATCTGTCACAGCTACTGAGACACAATATAGAAGCTGAAAAATAACACTTGTATTTTTCACAAGTGGGGCATATTGTGGGCACTACTATTGACAATATACAAGAGGACTTATTTTCTTTAAATTTGACCTATGTCCCCGTTTCTTCAGTAATACGTTTGTAACTTTTTCCCCGCTGTTTGTCTTTGCACAAAAACACGGCTGTGCCATAATTTCATTTTTTCTATTCCTGGTGCATCAGGGCCAAACTGCTAAAAATACCACCAAACCAAAAAGCATAAGGAAATTATCCTGGAGTGATTTTGATTGCTTTATTTGAGCTAGCAGTGATGCTTTAAAAATCAGCCTGATTCTGTCCGCTCCTTTACAAAGCCATCTGATTTTGTTCTACGAGTGTATCTCAACCTGAGTAATTTAGGTCACCTGCATTTATTGCAAACAAGCCCTTTAGTTTCAGAGCCCGGCGATCCTGTTCCTCTAAGGGCACGTTAGATTGTGTCAGTGATGGTCAGCCATGCTTGGTGAAGGCTGAGGTTTTTTAACATTATGAACAGGTGGCTGTGTTGGGTGGTAACTGGTAGAGCTGTGATTAGAAGCACTCACCATTTTTTAAGGGCAAATGCAATCTCTAAATGTCCTTGAATTCATTCTCCATTTAATCCAAAACCACTCTTCCCTATTGTAGGTCTGCCAGTATCCCAGATGCCTCAAGCGTTAGTCCCGGGGGGTCCGGCAGCGTGGCCCCCAGCACTTTCCACAGCCTGCAGACACGCATGGTGTCTGGGTCCTCCTCGCCTGTCCAGACACAGGCTCCCGCAGCTGCTCAAGGTAGCTGAACTCTCTGTACCTTCCCAGGCACTCAGCACTCCACACTCACATGTTGCATGGTGTGAGGGAGCCCATAAACCATCACTTCTTCTTAAGTGTTTTACTTAGAGAAATCAAAGCATGACATCAAGCCTAAAAGCATAACCATTTACTGATCCTATCAAGGAACAACAAGAGTAACCTATAATGTAACCCATTATTTCCTGCCGTGGCACAAAGAGTATGGATTCAGTAACTTAATGCTGGGGTCACACTACACGATTTCTACAATCCCACACTGGCAATGGGATCAGTGGATTTCTGCAGATCTGTGCAAAACTTGCGAAAATCTGCGCAACAAGAACACGACCACAAACTGCTGTTGCTGTCCATGTTCGTGTGTCGGACAAACGCAAAAAGCTGAGAGAAAAGAGGATGAGTGTGAAGACATGGCCGTGAGAGCTGCAGCTGAGCACCAGTCACAGCTCTATCCATCCCATACTGTGAGCATCGCATTGTAGGATCGATATTTAGCGCAGACCTGGGTCAATTACAGATACTAATTGGTATTTGAAAATATTATTTTCCCTGTATTAGAGTATTTTTAAATAACCTGCGCCGAAACAACCATTGGTATTTGAAGTATTTTAATAACTACGTATGACAATCTTATTCTCCTGTCATGTTTATTCTTCTGTTTATTTTCTCTGCTTCAGTCAGCTCGGCTCTCATTGGCTGCTGATCACGTCACTCTCCACGATCGCTGCCGATCGAGTCGTAAATATTAAACATGTTTAATAAAATTGTAGCGGCTCTGACCAGCTTACGATCGGATCGGAGGGCAAACGATGGCATCGCAGCCCATCTCGCATTACATGGCCATCGGTGGCGGGAACGCGCCCTGACCAGGCTGCTTGTTGTGACGATCAGTGCCGATCTGTCATGAGGACTAAATTTGGCTTAAAATCGTGTAGTGTGACCCCAGCATTACTGGTCCAGAGTTCAGTCTGTAGGTCCACAGGCAGGGTTTTAAGTTTTACACCGTTCAACCCAAACCACTCACTGGACATTCAACAAGCAATCCGGGCCCACAGGTAAACACTTGAGTCTCAGTTACAGATGCTGATGATCTTAGGTTCTCGAGCAATTGGGCGACATACTAAAATACTAGTAACCAGACAGGGCAGGTGCTTGTTGCTTGTTCAATACCGCATGGCTTTATTAAAACACAATTCCCCCTTGAATTTTTACAGGGAACAACTGCAGCTCCTTTATTTAGCATACTGCATTGAATAGTTAAATGCATTGAATAAATACATAAATTGCAAAGCAAAGGCTTTTTTTATTAACTAAGAAGTTCAGTCTTTAGGCAATCAGTTTAAGCATGTTAATTTAATTGTTAGAGTACACAAATGGAATCTATTTTGACATAATTAACACGCGCCCTGATGAGAGATTCGGAACACGATTTGAATGCGAGAGCTGTATTTGGCATTTATTTTTTAGCCTTTCCCATTGGGTCTCCAGTGCAATTCCCTGTGGTGGCCTCTGTTATGATTTTCTAAGTTAATTACTTCCCCAGGAAAAGAAAAAATGAAGCTCATTGTAGCATAGCAAATCTCAATCTATGCAGCAACAACCAAACAATATGCAGCAGGTTTAAAATATTACACAGGCAAGGTATTGATTTAAAGTTGGTTAGCATCAAGGTTAGGTCAGGATATGCTCTGCTTGATAGAGCAAACCATTACATTATTCCTGTCTTTTCCTGCAGGCACCCCCTCTGCCAGCAGCTTGCTCCAGGGCCTGAGCTTCAGCCTTCAGGAGATTGTTACCAAGTCTCCCAGCCTGCCCTCCACAGCTGCCAGTGTGGGGAACAGCACTCAGGTAACCTACACCTGGAACAGACCCACTGGACCACAGGTAGGTCCCCAAATACAGTGCCTGCTCACACCAAAGCCCTTCCACAGCTAATCCAATCAATCGCAGATGTCTGTTGGATTTGATTATGGTCAATGGCAAAATGATTGTGCATCCTGCAAGAACTGTGCCAGATAAGGAATTTGCAGGACTATAACGGGCAAAGTAATTTGTTTATGTTGATTTGTTTTAAGCACACTTGCGGTGCAATGTTTGTTAAGGGATGGGCAAGAAAGAATGTTTATATATGATATATATCTATGCCAGTCCTTCAGTGGGTACACAAACTTTCTCAAAGAATGTCATTGGCCCAACTAGGATACTCACTGCCATATTTGATTTATTTATGGCCATCAACAAGTATTCAGTGTTTTTTTTCTTAATTCTAATTTCTAAACACACATACAATTTACATATGTATATAGTTATATTTTTATGGCCTTTTACCTTTTTTTTTGGTGTGGCATTAATTCTCATTGTTTTTAGTTTTGTTTTGTTTTTTTCCCCCCAGTTTTCACTGCAGTATCGATTACATCATAGCCTCTCCACTCTACCGTAATTGCTGAGCACCAGTCACTAATTTGTGATTCTTCTGCTCCCCACTCTGTCACAGCATGTTCCTTGGAAACTAAAATAACCATACTGATATTCAGCCTAATGTTGTTTTTGTTCTCTTCATGTATTAAAATAATAGATTGATATTTATTTGAACTTAGTGCTTGACTTGTCTCTCACCACTTGCTAATACTGCTTATCTTAAAGTACCATTTCCAAGTTCAGTTATTATGCAATGCTATATTTACAGCATCATATCTTATCCTCTATTACACAAGTTCAATTACCTTGCAAACACAACCCCAAGATGCCTGGACTGCCTTCACGGTACTTCCTGCCCACTTTCTAATCTTCGTCCGTTGTGACATCTTTGGAATTCCAAAGCCACTGATCCTTTGGCACCCCAGTGTTTGGTCAAGCCTGTTAAGTGTTTGCGACCTATATGTCCCACTGGGTTCTTAAGGGTTAATCTCCAGAAGACATGAGTCGTACCTTGTCTTTCTCTGATTTGTCTCTGTATCTCTTTCCTTGTCTTACTCATGATAGGCTCCAGGAATGAAGAGCCAGGGTCAGGTCCTGGCCGCTGTCACCACATGTAGCGGGACCCTGGTCAGAACCCTGCCTGTGGTCACTACAGGGGCAGGTGGCGGCACCAAAACCACACATATCCACCAGCTTCTCACCAATGGAGGCCTAGCCAAACTCGCCAGCAGCCTGCCCGGACTGGCGCACATCTCCAACCAGACAACCGGTATGTTGACTTCTCTACTGCTGCCTGAACGAGCGCAGTGTAAGGAGCCAACATCTATGGCAAACTAGTATGAGGCATCAATTTACTGCAGCTACTTGTTGTTAATCTAGTCCATTATATGTTCCATCAGATTTTATTCTGCCTTGAAATACAAAAGAGCACAAGCTTTTCAAAATGAAGCTAAATTGAAGCATTGGAACATTGCCTTATTAAATTTAGGTTTGATGGAGCATATCATTAAGTGTGGAATGAACAGCGATGAGTGAGATCAGACTTTCCTCCTTGTTGTCAAGAGGGGACATACTTGTGACCCTGACTGAGACCACGCAGGGAACGGTGTAAGGGACAGACTGCTGGAAATAATTAGGTTTGCATCATAACACCTCTCAAGTGGGCATCCTGGGTCCTGTCTTCATCGCCCCTGTAACTGGTGAAGAGACATTTACAGTGTTGAGCTGATTCAGAACTGTATTACAGACTTTCAGGGTGACAGATAATGGCATAGCAAAAACTCCAGGAAACATATCGAACATGCGTTGAACACTATCAATTGGCTGTTTTCACATTTTTTTTTTGTGTGTAGGTAAAACTTCCAGAACGGGGCTAAGTTATTTGAAATGTATTTTCTTCCTGCTCCTCAGTATATATATGTCTTTGTATGCTTGTTTTTGTAAATCTATATAAAAAAAAAGTAAGCTTTTTGTTTTTACCTGCAAGACAAATGCTGCATTGAATGGCATTGACATTAAATGGGTGAGAAATGATATAAGACCTCAGGAGAGAGATCACCATTATAGTGGATCGAAAAGAGCTATCCTGTTGCAGTTTTTGTTAGACTTTTATGCTGTCATCATCTCCCCCTGCTCATAATGAGGGTTGCGGTGGTCAGATGGTTGATTAACTGTTGGTGCTTCCATTGAAAATAAAAAATTATAGCAGATGCAAACTCAAACAATAATAAAAAGGAGGAAAACTTAAGTTACCCTTCAGTGTAAAATCAATGTCTAGTTTATTCACAGTGTGTCTCAGCTGGTTGAAAAGTTAAATAACAACATGAAGTAAGGTAGCAAAGCCTGCAGGTTTCTCATTAAGCAGCATGGCATTTCTAGCAAGCAAATTCAAGGTTTAAAATTGCAACTTGATTGACACACATCCAGTGCAGTTTTTTCCATGACTCGCATAGAAAATATGGCCTAAGTGTTATTGCCAACTATTTCTAAATTTAATTCCATGAATACAAGTGCAAGATAGAGAACAGAATGCTTTTAATGTGATGCTCATCTCATTTTGAACTAAACCCTGATCCTGATACACCCATCCTCCCCATTGTTCCTCAACAGGCCTCAAAGCACCCACCACAATCACAGTGACCTTAAGAGGGCAGCCCAACAGAGTGACCACCCTCAGCCAATCGGCAACAGGTGTCCCTGTGGCGAGACCCTCTGATATACAGGTAGGTTTGAACAACTGATGGGGTTGGGTGTTGGTGCCAGTGTCTGCCTTAATTCCAAGATTCTTTCACGGAGTTGGTTTAGTTTCCAAAATCCATTCAAAGATTAAATCCTGTAGTACATTAGTAAGCCTCTGCAGGAAATTGCTGTTTGGCCCCTGCCACTTGTGTTTCAAGCATTGCCTGTTGCCTGCTTTTTTTCCGGTCTCTCAGGCTGTGTATTTTGAGAGCAACTGTGCCACTCAATGATGCGAGTGATCACAGCTATACTACACATGTATTGTTAATTACTTAATTGTTAATTACTTAATTACTATGGCCTGTAACACTGATAAAACACTAACAAGCTGTGTCCACTTAAAACATTAAGTGTGTGTGTTTTTCATTTTTCCAGCATTTCATTTAAGAGGTACTTTATCACTAGCATGATTTATGTTTCAATACTTTTGTATTTGCTCTAGTTAAGAACCACATAGACATGCATTATATGTATTTAAATTTTAATGGACATATACATGAATGGACATGCATGGTTCAATTTGTGATATAACACACAATACATTTATTTTTGGCTCACTTTTAGGCAACTATTCAGTCCATCTAGGTAAATTACAGAACTGTAGGCAATGCAGCAGCACTGAGGAGTGGTGTGCAAGTGATTTACTTGCATATAGTTTGTGATTGGAGGCTGCATTAAATACATTTAATTAGCTTCCACTAATCAGAAGCTTGATAGAATTGCTCTTCCCACGTTGCAACATTGCTTTGGTGTTTGTTGAATATGTACTGAAAGCTAAAAGCTTCAATCAATTAATTATGTATTAAAAAAAGGAATGTGAAAATGGCAAGCCGGGGTATTGGCCCTCATGTTGCTATTTTAAAATGCTGGATATCAGAACATGATCCAGCAAAAAGATGGACAGAATTACTAATGAGAAACACATGTACGCTATATTCAGTCAACTTTTGCTCAAAATGTGCAGATAAACTGTGGGACACGGGGAATTGAGGGAGAAGAAAATGGTTTTGAAAATCAATATAGCAGCCAAAATGGGAAACCTTTTTTGTATTATTATTATTGTGCATAAAGCAAAGCAAAATTGTTTTACAGCTAAAGTATTTTCTGTATTGCATTTTGTAACATTCAAATATGGAGATCAGTTGTTTAAAAAAGAACACTGCATGTATGTGACAGCTTTAAAGTAACCTCATTCACTGTATTGCCATTACAAAGAATAGCCTATAGAATGCAAGAATACAAATAATTTACATTGCCACAATGCTACATTGCTCATTTTTGTTTTGAGTTGCTGAATTGCTATACAAATAATACATATATATTTCTGTCCCTGTATTTAAACTATTTGAATAGTTTTATTAATAGTGCTACATCTATATCAGCTATATGTAATTCTGTACTGTCAAACCAATCTTTATTGGCTATCATTCACCAGAAGTGATGCTAGACATTCAGTTAATGTCTCTGTCATGATGGTGTTTGTTGGGAGTTTTAGCAACAGTCACAGTTGGCTATTTACCTGCCAAAACATAACCTGGGGCACAGTATTTAAGAAATGTGACACTGGAAAACCCAAATGGAAACTGAAGCATAAGTGTTCACAATTCAGCATCTTACACATGAGCAGTTATTTATTTGACTTTCTTGATCTAAAGCCTGCCCTCAAGGTGGACAAAGTCCAGAAGACGTGTGAATGTCACTGCCATCTGCTTTCCTATTCATTGACTATAAAAGTTAGATGAATCACATGCTAGCTGGGTCTCTGTAGCATCTGCAGAAGAAATCTTGACAACCATTGCTTATCCCCTCACATTTGGACATTATTGTACCTTTCTCTCTTGAGAGCCTTGTTGGTCAGCTTAATAATTTTTATAATCTTGGTGTTTGTGTTCCAAACGTTGCTTTCTGTAATGACTCCTTCAATGCTGCCTATACTTTACCCCCTTCTATGAAGTAATTCCTGGAGGCACACTTAGGAAAATAAAATAAATCAAGGTCAACTTTTTCTCTCTCTCTCTCTCCCTATTGCTTAGTTTGATCTAAATGTTTTCACTCCTGCAGTGTAATAGTGCTTCTTATTTATTTAGTCTTTTTTAATGCTAATACGTGTCAGGTTTTTTGGTTGTTTTTGAAATTTGTTTGTATGCCTTTCTAATTTGGAGAAGCAAATTTGTTAATCGAATCCTGTGCTCATGTAGGAGAGCTATAGGCAGGGAATGTGCACTTTCTACACACTACAAGTCCACAGCCAACCTAGAGCATCTTGGTAAGGACTGGTGCAGCTGTGACTTAGAACCCAGCAGGTGGAGTTCTCAGGTGCCCAACAACCCAAGGGAATCCTGGCCACCCTAATCCCATGTAACCATGGCAGCACTCCATCTAGGCATTACCCATGGCGAACCCAATTAGTCTCTGATGGCAGGGAATGTATTCTGAGTCATTCCCAGCCCATGTACTGCTGGGAGAATAACGATCTGCTATTTTGCATTATGAAATACCTTTTTTTTTTTTTTTTTTTTTTTTTTTTTTTTTTTTCTATTTCTTGACTTGCTGGTACTCAAAGCCCTGTCACGTTAAGCCTGTTAGGGTTTGTTCTCTTTTGATAACGAATCTTAAGTAGTCTCAAAGGAGTTTCACATTATCTGAACATTGTTATTATTATTAAATTTTTTTATTATTTCTTGGCAGACGTAAAACAAAGTGCAAAAATACATTTAAGTAAAAGGCATCAATCATTACAAATTCAATTTACATAAAACATAGCAATTCAAAATATAATACATTTTACAAGTTCCAATTTACAATTTACACAGGCAAGTACAGTAAGTGAGGTCATACATCCTGGACGGTAAAAGCTAAGTCCTGTCAAGATGTAGGGTCACAGTCAAGGGCTACAGGAAAGGGAGCAAAAAACACAAGAAGCATAATAAAACTGTGAAGTGCTATCTAGCGGGGATAAAAGGACTAATATTACTAAGTACTGTCTGAAAAGATGCGTCTTGAGTAAGCGCCGGAATGAGGTCAAGGACTCTGCTGTTTTGACTTCGGTGAGCAGGTTGTTCCACCATTTAGGGGCCAGAGATGAGAAGGAGTGGCTCTGGAGGAAGGAGGGAGAGTTAGTCTTCTGGCACTGGAGGAGCGCAGTGGTCTGGAGGGGATGTATGGAGAGATGAGGGTCTGAGGGTAACTTGGTGCAGTGTGGTCGAGACAGTGGTAGGTGAGGGTCAAAGTCTTGAACTGGATGCGTGCCGCTATCGGGAGCCAGTGGAGGGAGCGGAGCAGTGGAGTAGCGTGTGTGAATCGGGACGGAGAGAATACCAGACGAGCAGCAGAGTTCTGGATGAGCTGGAGTGGGCGGGTAGTAGTTGGATGCAGGCCAGCCAGGAGGGAGAGGACCAGTGACTGGACGAGCAGCTGAGTCGAGTAGTCGGTGAGGAAGGGACGGATCTGGCATATGTTGCTCAGGAAGAATCTACAGGTGCGCATCAGCGTGGCGATGTGCTGGGTGTAGGAGAGCGCAGGATCGAGGGTGACTCCTAGATTTTTAGCGGAAGAAGAAGGAGAGAGTGTGGTGGATTCCAAGGGGATCGAGATGGGGAGGTCAGCAGAAGATGAGGAAGAGTCGGGGAAAACCAGGAGATCCGATTTGGAGAGGTTGAGCTTGAGGTGGTGTGAGTGCATCCAGGCGGAAATAGCAGACAAGCAGGAAGAGATGCGAAAGGGGATGAGAGGGTCGGAATACGGAAAAGACAGAAACCATGGGATGCGATGAGTATAGTATAGAGAGAGAACAAGAGGGGGCCCAGGACGGAACCTTGGGGAATGCCTGTGAGGAGAGGTTGGGGGGTGGATGAGGAGCCTCGCCATGTCACTTGGTAGGACTGGTCACTGAGGTAGGAGGAGAACCAGGTGAGAGCAGTCCCAGAGATTCCAAGGTCAGCGAGGCAGGAGAGGAGGATGGAGTGATCAACGATGTCAAATGCTGTGGAGAGGTCAAGGAGGATGAGGACTGAGGAGAGGGAGGCCGCCCGAGCACCGCTGAGGAAGTCAGTGACAGCCAGGAGAGCCGTCTCAGTGGAGTGAGTTGTGCGGAAGCCGGATTGCAGAGGATCAAGAAGCGAGTGTTGGGACAGAAAGTCAGAGAGCTGACGGTGGACCACCTGCTCGAGAGTCTTTAAGAGGAAGGGGAGTAGGGAGACAGGGCAGTAGTCCTGAGGAGAGGTGGCCTCAAGGGTTGGTTTCTTGAGCAGTGGGATGACAGCAGCTTGTTAAAATGCAGAGGGGAAACAGCCAGAGAGGAGTGAGGAGATGAAGGGGAGAACATCAGGAGCGGTCGCTTGGAAAAGGCGAGAAGGGAGAGGGTCCAGGGCACACGTTGTAGGTTTGTGACTTAGGAGGAGAGCAGAAACTTCAGCATCTGAGAGGTGAGAATGAAGAAAAGGAAGCTTGTTCGGTGGGAGGTTTGGGTGTGATGGGAGAGGAGGGTGGAGTATTGAAGAGCCTGCGGATGTCTGCAATCTTGGAGGAGTGAGAGATGAGGGAGGAGGAGGGGCAAGGAGGGAGGAGAAGGTGGAGAAGAGTGCGGGGGTTGTTGACAGTGGAATCGAAGAGAGATTGGAAGTAAAACTTCTTGGCTGAGGTGAGTGTGGAGGAGAATGTAGACAGTAGAGAGTGGTAGAGTTCGAGGGCAGCTGGGAGTTTGGTCCTTTTCCACTTCTGATCGGCGGCACGCAGACTAGTTCGGGTTGAGCGGCAAACAGCAGAGCCAAGGCTGAGGAGGGGAGGGACGGGCAGGACGAGGACAGAGAGTCAAGGGAGGAGGTGAGGGAGGAGAACAAAGAGGAGGTAGGACAGTTGACAGATAGATGGGAAAAACAGTCAATGGAAGGTAAGAGGGTGAGGGCAGTGTAGGCAAGGGTGGATGGGGAGACAGAGCAGAGATAATGGCGGAAGGTGACGGAGTGGGTGGAGTGGGGAGGGAAAGGGAGAAGGAGATGAAGTGGTGGTCTGAGATGTCCATGGGTGTCACGGAGAGTGACAAGGGGAGCAGCCTCTAGAGAAGATGAGGTCAAGCTGGCGGCCTGCCCTGTGAGTTGGGGGAGATGGGGAGAGAGAGAAGTTAAAGGAGTGAAGGAGAGGAAGAAGTCTGGCAAAGTGGGAAGGATTGGAGAGGTGGATGTTGAAGTCTCCCAGGGGGATGGTAGGTGAGGATAGCGAGGGGAGGGAGGAGAGAAGAAAGTCGAGTTCATCCAGGAAGGAGGTGAGTGGACCAGGTGGATGGTAGAGAACTAGAAGGAAGAGGACACGCACCTGCAGATTCTTCCTGAGCAACATACGCCGGATCCGTCCCTTCCTCACCGACTACTCAACTCAGCTACTCATCCAGTCACTGGTCCTCTCCCACCTGGACTACTGCAACTCCCTCCTGGCTGGCCTGCCTGCATCCACTACCGCCCACTCCAGCTCATCCAGAACTCTGCGGCTCGTCTGGTATTCTCTCTGCCACGATTCGCACACGCTACTCCACTGCTCCGCTCCCTCCACTGGCTCCCAATAGCGGCACGCATTCAGTTCAAGACTTTGACCCTCACCTACCGCTGTCTTGACCACACTGCACCAAGCTACCTTCAGTCACTCGTCTCTCCATACATCCCCTCCAGACCACTGCGCTCCTCCAGTGCCAGCAGGCTAACTCTGCCTCCTCTCCACTCTCCTTCCTCCAGAGCCGCTCCTTCTCATCCCTGGACCCTAAGTGGTGGAACGACCTGCCCACCGAAGTCAAAACAGCAGAGTCCTTGACCTCATTCCGGCGCTTACTCAAGACGCATCTCTTCCGACAGCACTTGTAATATTAGTCCTCTATCCCTGCTAGATAGCACTTCAGCTTATTATGCTCCTCGCGTTCTTGATTGTTTTCCTCCTTGCTCCCTTTCCCGTAGCCCTAGTCTGTAACCCTACATTTTGACAGCACTTAGCTTTCACCGTCCAGGATGTAGGAAGTCTCTTACTGTACTTGTGTAAATTGTAATTGGAATTTGTAAAATGTATTATTTTGAATTGCTATGTTTAAGCTAAGTTGAATTTGTAATGATTGATGCCTTGTACTTCTCTGTATTTTTGCACTTGTGTTGTAAGTCGCCCTGGATAAGGGCGTCTGCCAAGAAATAAAAATAATAAAAAAGAAAAAAAAAAGAGGTGAGAGGGACAGGTGATTTCCACTGCATGGAATTCAAAGCTGTGGGTCGTGATAGAGGAGAGAGAGGGGGGGACAGAGAAGGGGAGAGCAGGAGCCCTGTTCCTCTTAGTTACGACACCTGTAACTAATTAGGACAGTGCACACCTGTGTTGCGTTGAATGACACAAGGCTGGTCAGGATGGCCCTCCCTCCCACACAGGACTGCTAATAGCACAATTAATGGCCGAATACAGACAAAGACAGTGCCAGACACACGCAGTTACACTGAACAATAACGTAGTAATGTTAAATAATCATGGCCTACAGTGTAACGCTTCTGATTACAGACAGGGTGTGTCGAGTGTGCTAAGTAACTTGCTAGATTCACTAACAAACAGTCGCTGCTCTTACTACAAAACAGATGCAAGATATACAATTCGTAGCTAAACAATAAACCACGTAAACAATCAATGTAACTCTTAACTAACTAGGAAACGCGAGGGAAAAAGCGATACTTGGCTGCGGCCAATTGAGCGACTTCTCAGCTTGCTTGCCCGAGTGTCCAGTGGCAACGACAGAAACAAACCGGCTAATTTGCATAAATCACATAGGCCACAAACCGTGCTAGCATTCCTTCTACTGATCGATATGGACTTTTAATCTGGAGATCAGACCTGAAGCCATTTCATGATTCCCCAAATGCATTCATATGAAAATAAACAAGGTGTGCTGTGCTTTTTATTTCATAAGTGTTTCATTTAGCTAGGAGATATCAGTTTGCCACAGGGCATTAACTCCAAGGCTGGATAGTAGCTCATACACTGTATCTGTCTTATTTCATTTGTCTTGTTTATTTGTATTGTACTTTGTATCGCAGATAATTCTCTCTAGATTTCTATGCTATAAACTGCAAGCGACCGGATGCAGCTGAGCATGATGTCTTAGTGGACTCTCCTACCCTCACCCCCCCCCCCCCCCCCAACACACACACAGCACAGCCACATTGCCATTACTCATTAAGCACATCCCCATACAAACCTGTGAAATTAGATCACAGAAGATAAATGTGGTGTCGTCCACAGTGCAGCATTCCCCCACCCTCGCAGAGCCCCCCAGTGGAGGTAGTTTGTGAGTGTCCCCAGGTCTGTGCCCTTGGCCAGCTAACGGTGCTGTTTCCGTCCTGCAGAGCCACGAGCCTGCGCTGGGGTCAGCAAGCGCCCAGCCCGCCCTCCGGACCCTGGCCCAGCGGGAACCCCCCAAAGAGGGCCCCTCTGCCGACAGAGGCCTGGGTCTGCCGGCTGCTGCGTCTCCACCTGTAGGTGAGGCTCCCCAGTCTACTCCAAGGCCCCAGCCAACGGCACACCCACACAAAGGATGCACGACTCAGTGACGGCCGTGTGCTCCCACCCTCAGTGAGCCGCTGCTTCTTACTGGCTTACTGCACCTAAAACCCACAGTGCATCCCAGCCACAAGCATTTTTATTTGTTTGTATCTTCTTTGCAAACCTCAGCCCAACCCCCCCACCTCCATTTGCCAGACTTCTGTGCCAAATTAGGTGTTACACTTAGGGAGTGTAGGAGCTTGAGCCCAATGTCCCACTGCAACTTCTAGCTTCATTTTGATTCAGTGTCTGTGATGCATTTCTCCATTTGCTGATACGTTCCCAATGCCCAGTTCAAATGTAACCTTCTACATATGATCCATACCAACTGACGCAGGTGTTCCTGGATTCGGTTTCAGCCCTGAGAGAATCCCATTTGCGTTCCATCTGCATTGGATACGTGCAGTGGGGGATTACTGAGGCATAACGATACTGGCAGTCGATACTAGTTTATGCGGGGATCACTCTTACTCTTCACAGCCCAACCTAGGCTTGAGTTGGAATAATCCCAATGATGTGCCAGTATATCTTGTCATATCTCAGTGTGGAAAGTTTCTTCTCTACTGTGGATTAAATCCAAAGGAAACTAAACTGGATCTTAACTGTATATTTTCAAACATTCTTGGTTTCTGACTCATGACACCATAGAATGCTCCGTTTAACCTTTTATCGTTAATCTTCTTAACAGAAGTCATTGTCTTTGACGGACTCTGAAAACATGAAAGCAATTTGCGAAGTAGATTGGAACTCATTCCAGAATCAGAAAGATTTGTTTTTGGTTGTTGCTCAAGAGTGAAAATTAAGGTTACAAATAGATGTTTTGTTAAGATATTTGTTCACTAAATACACTCACCTAAAGGATTATTAGGAACACCTGTTCAATTTCTCATTCATGCAATTATCTAACCAACCAATCACATGGCAGTTGCTTCAATGCATTTAGGGGTGTGGTCCTGGTCAAGACAATCTCCTGAACTCCAAACTGAATGTCTGAATGGGAAAGAAAGGTGATTTAAGCAATTTTGAGCATGGCATGGTTGTTGGTGCCAGACGGGCCGGTCTGAGTATTTCACAATCTGCTCAGTTACTGGGATTTTCACGCACAACCATTTCTAGGGTTTACAAAGAATGGTGTGAAAAGGGAAAAACATCCAGTATGCGGCAGTCCTGTGGGTGAAAATGCCTTGTTGATGCTAGAGGTCAGAGGAGAATGGGCCGACTGATTCAAGCTGATAGAAGAGCAACTTTGACTGAAATAACCACTCGTTACAACCGAGGTATGCAGCAAAGCATTTGTGAAGCCACAACATGTACAATCTTGAGGCGGATGGGCTACAACAGCAGAAGACCCCACCGTGTACCACTCATCTCCACTACAAATAGGAAAAAGAGGCTACAATTTGCACAAGCTCACCAAAATTGGACAGTTGAAGACTGGAAAAATGTTGCCTGGTCTGATGAGTCTCGATTTCTGTTGAGACATTCAGATGGTAGAGTCAGAATTTGGCGTAAACAGAATGAGAACATGGATCCATCATGCCTTGTTACCACTGTGCAGGCTGCTGGTGGTGGTGTAATGGTGTGGGGGATGTTTTCTTGGCACACTTTAGGCCCCTTAGTGCCAATTGGGCATCGTTTAAATGCCATGGCCTACCTGAGCATTGTTTCTGACCATGTCCATCCCTTTATGACCACCATGTACCCATCCTCTGATGGCTACTTCCAGCAGGATAATGCACCATGTCACAAAGGTCGAATCATTTCAAATTGGTTTCTTGAACATGACAATGAGTTCACTGTACTAAACTGGCCCCCACAGTCACCAGATCTCAACGCATTAGAGCATCTTTGGTATGTGGTGGAACGGGAGCTTCGTGCCCTGGATGTGCATCCCACAAATCTCCATCAACTGCAAGATGCTATCCTATCAATATGGGCCAACATTTCTAAAGAATGCTTTCAGCACCTTGTTGAATCAATGCCAAGTAGAATTAAGGCAGTTCTGAAGGCGAAAGGGGGTCAAACACAGTATTAGTATGGTGTTCCTAATAATCCTTTAGGTGAGTGTATGTCCGTAAGCTACTAGTTGTCTCATCTTAAATTGGTATGTTTCCACCAGTATAAGAACACCCCTATGCCTTTTATATAGACTTTTGCACAGTAATTAAGCTCTTCCCTGTTGTGTAGCTTTTATAGAACGCAATTGTTGCTGTACTTGTGAGATCTATTTTTGAAGATATTAGTATCCTGTAATAGATAACTATTATTTATTTGTTACTTACATATTCCTTAAAGTAACAGGTGTATATTGGGTCAGTATGAAAATAATACCCAGACTCCCAACAGACCTGATATGCTCTTAGAGGGGGAGGGATTATTTTAAGGAAGTATCCAATCTTCTCATCAATTCACATGTATTTGCTCAGAGTGCTTGACAGAAACGGATTCAGGAGCTAACTAACGTTGAAGGTGTTTCGTTATTGACCGAATCGTGCACAGCAGGGACTAAGTGACTGCATCATAGTGCTGGCACAGTGCCCCACTAAGTCACTCTTTGGTGGTTCTCCTGTTCCCCTCTAACTGTGCTTACTGTCATTCACCAGTCCTCTACACAGGAGTGATAATGAATGCTATTTATATGGCACCGTCCCAGGGATTTAACCCTACTCTTTGGATTCTGTGAGCTAGAAAAAAGCACTCCAGGGATCAAAGTATAAACTGAATTAGGTGGGTTTGTGGCAGTGGTGGGGGGGGCAACTGTTCTTGCAGTTCACTTGACTCCATTTTACAGTGTTGTGTGAGGAGAGTCGGTCTTTTTAGTTTCTATAAGATAATAGAAACTTTGGGATGTAAGAGAGCATTCCTTTTATCCTTGTTAGTCATTTGATTGTCAACTTTATGTTAATCTCATGAGTTTGATTTGAACTTTGTATACAGTGTGTGCAAATCTTGCATGCATGCTGTTTTATTCATTTTAGGTATGATGTGATTGATATTTTAGGCCAACAGAATAGAGAATTGACCAGGTCAATTCTGTTTATAATACATCCTTAGTTGTAGCCATGTTTTTTGCACAACAAAGTTGACCACTGGACAGAGTAAGAGGTATGGAAATGTATTTGTATTTCAGGTTTTATTTGTATGTAACGGTTAATTAAAGGAACAATAATGAAAATCAGGAATGTGCTCAATAAACTGAGAAGCTCAAGTTAGTAGGGAATGTCTATCGAGCCATTTGTATTTAATAAAAATGAATTGAGGAGTAGGGAGGAAGAAGATTTCTGTAGCTCTTAATCAGTGGCTAATACATATAAAATAGTGATAGGTACATATAAAAACCTGCAGCAACCTGGTCCCTTGAGAAATATAGCTAGATCTTGCTATCTCAATAAGGCAAATAATTACCCCCCAATCTTGAATTCTTGATGGATTAGTTTGACCTGAAGTTCTAATCTCTGTAATAGAACTTTTGATCTTTGTGTGGTTCATATTTCTGGCTTTGTCCCCAGTCGTTTTAGGGATATTTTCTTTCAAAGCAATAGATTAGATGTAACAATTTCAAAACGTTGAAGCGATGGCTTATGCTAAGAAAAAGTATTCCCAGCCGTTTGATAATATATAAAACTACTGCTGAGATCTTTAGAATGCAGTCCACTGTCCTTGAAGGTTTGTTGTATCACCTTTTCAGGTTTGTGTTACTGCATTCATTGCTAAAGAGGAGGCGCTGGATCTTAGACGTCAAGTTTGGAACTCAGGCACTGTTGTTTGCCCCACGATTCCTTATCCACCGGCTGGGAATTTATATCGCCTCCTAAACAAACATAGTTGAAGTGACCTTCAGACCTTCAGTGAGATTTCAGAGACTTCTTCAGCAGCAGATTCTCTTTCTAGCATAAAGAACACATACGCAGGTGATGAGTAACACAACCCCAGATGTATTTGGCTTAATTCACACAGAGACCGATATCAAGAGCATACTGATACAAACAAAGATAAAATAAAATGAAGCAAATAGCAATAATAAGTTAAGTGTTAAGGCTGCTTGATGGTTGTCTTGCAGATACAAGCTGTGCGTGAGCTTCAGACAAGTGTTTAAATAAGCTTTCTCAGTCACCTTGCAACAAGTGTCAGGGCCAGTATGCTTTTGGGGTCACAGAAGCGAAAGAAGGCCCTGGAGTTTTCCCAGAAAAGACGAAGTTCACAACAGTTCGGATAATGTCACTGCGCACCTCGGAGACCACTGGTTCAGACAAAAATGTGGGTCCCGGGAGGAATTCTAAACCCGACACTTACAGTGCACCATAGATAATTCAGCAAAGTGTCAATGCTGGTACAAAGATGGCCATTCTCTATCACCGAGTATCTGTGACTGAGAACATAAGCCCACTGCTATTGCTTTCCACTTTGAGATTATTTTTTTTTAAGGTTCAAAGTACTTGTTAGATGAGCTACTGAAATTCGGATGTAGCCTCAAGTTCACCAGCTGCAAGATGACTTTTGGAATCCTAACAAAGTAGACCAAATAAATGCATGTGTACTTCAACAGACACATTACTACATCCAGCCAAGGAGAGCTTCCTTAAAAGCCTTGGAAATGATGGGACTAGGATCTAGATCCTACAGAACAGAATAAAGTATTTTCACCTAATTTGGAGTTGCAATGTGCTTCTGTGGAGGTTTCTTATGCTTACTTAAAAAATCCAATAACCTGAGTTTTTCCAGGGTCCAGGACACTGCAGTCCTATTCTGAGAAACAATATTAAAGTAAATGTATCTTAATTAGGAAACGGAAGCACAAAATCAAATTGGTACAGGAATTAGAAAAGAGACCTGAATAATTTAGTGATCTGGCCTAATTTCTGGTAGTGAAGACAATCCACGTTCAGCTTGTCTGTTTCACGTAACTACAACTTTGTGTAAAGAACTGCCTTCTGATTGTGTGTGTTCCTAATTGCAGTGACGACAACCAGTCCCACCAAGACGCTGTACGTCATGTCCGACGCCAAGATGTCAGCCCTCACCAAGTCCATCATCCCTCAGCAGCAGACCCCCACAGACCTGCCGGGAACCCTGAGAACTCTTGGGGTGCCCTCTCCCCCCGGGGGCGCCGTGACTTTTACCACCCCCGCCATCACGAACACACCCAGCCCTTCCTGCACCGTGGTTCTGTCTAAAGTTGGTCCCGTTTTGCAGGGCAGCCCGAAGACAGTTCTCCTCACTCCTGCGTTGGGGGGCCCTCCAACAGTCAAACCCGAGACACTAGGAAGGGTCCCCTCAGTCCTCGACGAAGGCAGTACAATTCTGCACAGCTCCGAGACTGTCACCCCAGCCCCTGGGACCACCATCATCACTCTGTCCGGCAGATCCGTGGCCAACTTTAACACGCCGCCCGCTCCTTCAGCAGGACCCCCCAGTCAGCATCAATGAGGGCATCACAGCAAGGACTTTCAGACTCGACTCATGATTGCACAGACACGAGTGTCGGCCGCCATCTTCTCCGTATTTAATACCGATCTGCAGTGGAGTTTTCCAGTGCTCCTGGAAGGCAAAAATGTGTTTTAAGTCAAAACAGTTTAGATTGCCCGTTCAACCCACGACCGTCATCTGGACAAAATACAATTAAGAAGAATCTGCACAGTCATTCTATAATTAGCAGGATTGAAGAACAGTACTAAATAAATAAATAAATCAATGCCAGTTTTTTCCCAAAACAAATATATATACTATACTAACTTAGGACTTCCATTTTTATTTCACACCATTTTATTTCAAACCATATTTATTATCATATGTCATACGAAAGGGTAAATTAAAAATGTACAGGTTAATTAAACAATGTTATGGATTCCATCTATCTGTACTTGAGCCTTGCTAGCTTGGTATTTTTTGTCATGCTTGTTGTAGCTGGTTTAATCCCTATACCATAACACATAATTTGAAAGGTAGTTTGACTATACACATCCTGAAATAACCTCTAATAAATGATTTACCTGTCTCACTACAGAATCATTATGGCTGATATAGACAGAAGCCTGGAAAATGTAATCAGAAAAAAGTGAAAATGTCTGTTACAGTAGGTCAGTCTGTCCTGAACTTCTCTTTGGAATTTGTTTTGTATATTTTGTCATTCATACTTCGTCCAAAAGTCCAAATTATTTATCCGACTGGCCAGAAGGTCCTCCATAAGCTTTAATTCCAGTTTCTACCTGCTCTCTGATGGAGGCCTGAATTCTGTATGGCGCTTGTCTTTAGTGCTTACCAAATGGATTGTGTATCCAGTTAGGCGCGCATACAGTCCATAATGGTCTTAAGGCTACTTGCTTTGCCAAAATACTTAAATAAATACTTTTCTCTCACTTGGTTTTTGTTTCCCTTTTCGTTCATGTCTACCCTTCTTTATTAATACATGCTAATCTCTCTAAACATAGTAAGGTTAAAAAGTACTGGAGATGTTATGCATGGATTCTTGAGGTTAGTTTATTATTTTAGTTTATTAATTGGTGGTAGCCGTGGGATACCTTGAGTACAGTAACTCAAAATGTTGCTTCCTGAACATTTTTTAAATCTTATAATGGCAACATTGATAAACAATGTGCGACTGTGCTAGTCAAATATAAAGTAGTAACTGTTCTCTTTGGGTCTTGCCTTGTTTATTTTGCTTCCACTAATTTCCCACTTATTTAGACATTTCCTTCTCGTGGCTTACATTAGCTCCCTAATATCACATACTAGGAGTGATAATGTGAAAATTACCCTTAAACTTCAGTGCCTATTAGGGAAAAAGTGCATTGTAACAGGATGTTTGTGGATATTGCAGCATTATGTTTAGAAACGGCAAAGATGCAGCAGGTGGAAACACTCATTAGTCTTAGAAATCTATTGCCCAGGTTAAGGCTTTTCACCAGACTGGATTCCTCTATCTTGAGTCGAAAAACAAGAGCATTGCATTTTAGCAGTTGAATGCCATTGAGGGAAGTATTCTTCAATTTATCCCAAGTCAAGAGGTGGCAGCTGACATGACTGTGAATGAGATTGAATGTTACACCGAACACAATCATATAGTCCCTACCTTACCCCCCCACCGCCACAAGCTACTTCTATCCTATTACGAGTGAAGACTGTGCTTTAGAAGTCATATACTCTTACAGCCTTGCAGAATAGAGATGGGTAATAACTCAATAATCAGAATTTTCCCGGCTCTCAAGATAGGCAGCACGAGGAGATAAAACTGTCAATAAAGAGGAGGCAGCTGCTGAAAAGCCCACTATAATAGCTTTGTTGATGGAGTGAGCAATGAAAGGGAGCCTAAAAGTAAATGTGTTGCCACCTGGGCTGGTATTTTTGCCACAATGTAAAATAGGGCTTTGTAGTTGCTGCTAAATTTAATGCAATTATTTGTGATTTCAGCATTCAACTGGTTCTCGATCCTTACCGATCAGAGCACTTCCAATTGCAACAGCTATGCTCAGGGCAGCTGCTACAGGCATCACTCAAGAGTACAGGCCAGAGCAACGGTTCAAATCATGAGTCGGCTGACCTGAATGCCACTGAGCTGAGCCCCTTCAGGAGATGGGTGATTTTTAAAGTCAGCAGTCTTTTCTGTGTTTCTGCAGTCTGGATTGCAGAGCTTGGTTAACTTTTGTGTTGGCTTCCCAGCATGAAAAGAAGCAAGTGTCCTGAAAGCATGTATTTGCACTCATCTCGTGTCTCTCCTGCTTGGATTTGGGAACATGACAACATTCACTCAATAACACGGATGGCAATGAAATGCACAGTGAGTCAGTGCTGGGTGAGGATTAGGTGAGAGTAGTTTTACCCAGCTACAGCATGTTAGCATGCATATTTATATATATATATATATATATATATATATTATTAAAAATTATGCATGAGACTTATGAAAAGCCAACGAGTGGAATGCAGCAGGCATAAAATTGAGAAGTAAATTTCCATAGTCTGTGTGTCTGTGTTAATAGCAGAAATCTTAATCTAGGTTCTGTTCCCTTTTAAATAAATTCAATCTCGTACATGATGATTTCGTCTCTTAAATGGAGGAACAAATGGGATCAAACAAACATACACATGATTTACAAAGGACATTTTTTTGTTCTTGTATTTTAACCATGAACTTGTTTTTCTTCCACTCATCTCTGCATCCTTTTCCACAATAATGTTACCTGGATTTGAACTTCCAATGTAAACCACAGAGCCTTAAAATAGCTATGGCTGGCAAAAAGCTTCCCTTTTATTATACATGCTGGATGCCAGTCACGTCCTGTGTAGGATTTCTGAAAAGATCTGATTCATTGTTTTCCCAGCCAAATGGAGCACAATAACCTATGGCAGTGCACCTTTTCTTCTGCAATGCTTTTTAATATAATCTCTTTGGTTTTTTCACATGAATACAAATTTATCTGTGTCAGTGGCAATCTCTAGAGAACAACAGACTGAACTTTGTGAACTGGAAACATGATTAAAGTAAGTCAGTAAAAAGCTATGATGCTAGTCTATGATATATAATTATTACCATTACTTCCAGTCCAAACTTCAAGAATATATATATATATATATATATATATATATTAATCATACACATTTAAACTATAAATGCTTTCAAGAGCTTTTTCTTTTTGTTTAACATCCTAGACCTGCCATGCAAACACTGTGTTTTACCCATCAATTTACAACATATAACTAGTTGGAACAACTCAAACTCAGAAAACCCAACCCCCTCAGAGAGATGCATCATACGGAGGCCTATTCGCACCACAGAGGGGAAAAAATGCTTTATTTTGAGATAATATTGGGTAATTTAGCAATAATAAATGCGTTATTATGAGATGCGTATGCTTAGGAGGAGGTCAGAGAGGGACTGACTTGAGAAAGCAGTTAGTGAGGTTCAAATGAGAGAAGAGGAAGGGTTTAAGGTTTCGACAGAGGGATGTCACACAAGTAAATACTGCAGCCTCTCCAAATCGCATGTCTCCAAATGTTGAATGTTTCTAAATCGTCGGTTAGCGGGTCTTGTTTTAGGAAAATTTTGCCGTTATTTTTTTTGAAGATAAAGTAATTTCATGTTTTAGTGAATCAGTTATTTTTGGAAAGTCATGTCTATAAACACAGGTGTATTAATGTTTAAGGGACAGATACTGTGCATTTTGAATTGTTCATCCATTTGTATTGAACAGCATAAGATCTGTCCTACTTTATCAACATTTACTTTTTATTTCAATAGTATTAAAATACTGTTAATTTATTTACTTGCAACAAATACTGGACTTGAATTGCTGTGTGAAGGGCATAAATGCAGATTCTACTGAATACAGACTAATAGTGTTGATTTTATGTTTTTTGTTAACAGTGGGTACCCAGCTAACACACAACATTGCTACAACGTTGTGGCAACGATGTGTGTTAGCAGGTACAAACTGAAGTATTTGAGAACATGTTTCATGCTGGTAAAGCATATAGAGTTCTAAAATATTTGTTAAATGTATTAAGAAAAACATTAGCAAAAATGCAGTTCTGAGATTAGAATATAGATTTTTCCCCATTACTCTTTAGGAAAATGTAACTGGGTCAGCTGATACTTATTTTAAACCAGTGATTCTAACTCCTGACACATCAACCAAAGTTTTTCAATCTGATAATGCAATTGCTTAACTGAACAAATGTTGTCCTTGCTTGGTCGAAATTATTACTGTAATGATGCCTTAAACTGTTGATTATCCTCTACGGATATGCTGATGGTTTTTCACAATTATTTAAAAGAAAACAAATAATTAAATCTGCAATCTGGAAAACCAAAATATAAAAAATAAATCAATAATAAAGATCAGCACACATAGTAAAAACAGTGTAGTCACAGTAAAAAGTCTGTGTTGAAACATTTAAGGTACCCTAAAACTGTAGGACTGACTTCTCATGGCCAGTATCCCTGTTAACACACAATGTTGCCACAACGTTTTAGCAACATTGTGTGTTAGCTGGGTATTTGGTGCATCGGCTTTAGATAATGTATTCCTCCAGGCACAGTGTTTTGAAGATGTTTATTTAATTTTGACCAGAAAGTATGTATAAAGCACTCATACTGTAACGTGGGGACTCTGGTATGAGGAACCCAGGTGCAGAGATAAGGAAGTTCAGGGACAGGCGAGGGTCAATACCGGCAAAGGCAATGTCAAGGAGAATCCGAAGGCGAGGTCGATAAGGAAGGCAAGGGTCAACGAGGAAGCGAACAGGCTGGAAAGGAGAATCCGGGAATCGTAGGTCAAGGTACACAAGAAGGTCAAAGAACATGCAATCAATAGGCAATAGGGAACACTGAGAATAGCAACTGGAAAGAAGACTAGACTTAACAATGAGAGATGTGACCAAGGGGTTTATATACAGGGCAAGAGATGGAAGGTAATAGGTGCTGGGCAGTGCTGAGCGAATGGGAGGTTAGAGAGAGTGCACTGGGTTTTGAGGAATGTGGAATAACAGGTACATGGGGTTTAGACCTCTGGTGGTGAGTTGGAGAAGTGTGGGGGGAAATAGTGACAGAACCCCCCCCCTCCACGTGCCGCACCGGACGCCACAGAAAGACGAGGATGACCCCGCGGTCGGGGCACCGGAGCCAAGGGGTAATCCCTGTGGAAATCAGAGATCAGGGATTGATCCAGGACATTGATTGATTGAGGCAGGAACCCACGACTGCTCCTCAGGACCGTATCCCTCCCAATCCACGAGGTACTGCAGACCAGTGAATCCTGAAGGGGCCGATGAACTGTGGAGTGAGTTTGCGACAGGGGAGTCGGACATGGATGTCCTTAGTGGAGAGCCACACTTCCTGTCCAGGAGAAGAGAGGAGCTGGGCGACGTCGACGATCCACTTTCTGTTTCTGATGATGCACCACCTGTTTGAGACGGACATGCGCAGCTTGCCAGACAGCATCGCTCCTGCGAAACCAGTCACAGCAGGAACAGTAAGCAACTCAGCGGATCCAGGGAAGAGAGGGGGCTGGTAACCAAGTATGCACTGGAAGGGCATGAGACCGGTAGAGGAGCTGGTGAGGGAGTTCTGGGCGTATTCAGCCCATGGCAAATAACGACTCCAATCCGATAGGGATGAACCACAGTATGACCTCAGGGACCTGCTCATTTCTTAATTAAGTCTCTCAGTTTGACCATTAGATTGCAGATGGTAACCAAAAGTAAGGCAGACGTTCACTTGCAGGGATTTGAAGAAGGCCGTCCACACCCTTGAGGTGAACTGAGGACTGTGGTCAGAGACAATGTCTTCCGGAATGCCATATGTGTGGAACTCCGCTGTTTCCAGGGCGGTGGGAATTCCATTCAATGGGATGAGATGGCATGCTTTGGAAAAGCGATCCACTGCAACCAGAATGGTGGTATAGCCTTGCCATTTTGGGAAGGTCCGTGACAAAGTCAATGGCAATGTGAGACCATAGTCGAGATGGAGTGGGAAGCGGTTCCAAGAGACCCGCTGGTGGTTGTCGTGATGTTTTAGACTGAGCACACATAGGGCAGGCTGCGATGAACTGTGTGATTTCTTGGGACAGTGCTGGCCACCAGAATTGTTTTTGCATGAGGAAAAGTCCAATGCACTCCTGGATGTCCGGATGTGGGAGAAGAGTGTAGCCAGTGTAATAATTGTGGACGTACGCAAGCAGGGACATGGGTCGGGCTCGGAGGACAGTCAGGAGGCTTCGGGTCTGTGGGCAGTGGTTGCTGAATCTGTGCCATGATGTCCCATCGTATTGCTGCAACAAGACATGCCGGAGATAGTATGGGATCTGTGGAAACAGGAACATTGTCATTGCTGAATAGTCGGGATAATGCATCTGCCTTGATATTTTTGGAGCCTGGCCAGTATGTGAGGGTGAAGTTGAATCTGGTAAAAAAAGAGTGCCCATCGTGCTTGTCTGGTGTTGAGTCTCTTAGTAGATCGCATGTACTCCAGGTTGCGGTGGTCTGTGAGAACAAGGAAAGGATGGTGAGCACCCTCCAGCCAGTGTCGCCACTCCTCGAATGCCAGTTTGATGGCCAGCAATTCACGGTTCCCGATGTTATAATTTCTCTCGGCGGGGGACAGCTTTCTAGAGAAAAAAGCACTAGGGTTTGCCGTGGCATTGTGACAACACTGCACCAACTCCGGATTCCGAAGCATCCACCTCCACGACAAAGGGCAGCGAGGGATCCGGGTGCTTCAAGATGGGTGCCGTGGTAAAGAGGGTCTTGAGATGTGTAAAGGCTGCTGATGCGGTGGATGTCCAGACCAGGCTGCGAGCAGCACCTTTGAAAAGGGATGTGAGGGGAGCAGCAACAGAACTGAAGTGACTAATGAACCTCCTATAAAAGTTTGCAAAACCGTGCGAGGTTGGGGCCAGTCAGTGACAGCCTGTACTTTCCGGAGATCCATATGCACCCCTTCAGCATCTAACCCAGGAAACTGACCTGTTCACGGTGGAACTCACATTTTTCTCCCTTCACGTACAGTCCGTTCTGCAGGAGGCTGCGCAACACCTGTCGAACATGAGAGACATGCCAGAATGTCATCAATGTATACAATAACAAAGTGTCGAGATATTCCCGCAGGACATCGTTGACAAAAGCCTGAAACACGGAAGGGGCATTGGCCAATCCGAAGGGCATAACCAGATATTCATAATGTGCACTGCTGTTTTCCACTCTTCTCCCTTACGGACTCGAATTAGGTTGTAGGCCTCCATCTTTTTTTGACACGAAGAAGAAACTGGCAGCCGCAGGAGAAGTGGATGGCCGAATGATTCCCAATTCTAGGGCTTCCTGAATGTACTCATCCATTGCTTTGGACTCTGGAATGGACAGGGGATAAATGCATCCTCTGTGTGGGGTTGATCCCAGCAGTAATTCAATGGCACAGTCTTCCAGTCTGTGTGGTGGTAAACCAGCCGCTGTGGATTTATTGAAAACTGCAGAGAGGTCTTTGTATTCAGAGGGACAGAGTATCTGGAGAAGCAAGGTGCTCCCCACTTGATGATTTCTCCATTAGTGCAGGAAATGATGGGATTGTGATGTGCTAACCAAGGAAGTCCCAAAATGACCTCAGCCCCGGGGGAATCAATTACGAGGAATGCTATTTCCTCTTGGTGAAGGACTCCGATTTGCATAGTGAGGGACTGGGTTTGATGAGACAGACGGCTGGACCCTATGGGTTGGTTATTGACAGCCTTGACTTGGAGTGGAGGTAAACAGGGAATGAGTGGAATGCCCAGTTTTTCTACCGTCGTATGGGCGTATTGGGTGTGTTGGTCCATGTTAAGGCTAAGTCTTCTGTAACGTGAGGACTCTGGTATGAGGAACCCAGGTGCAGAGATAAGGAAGTTCAGGGACAGGCGAGGGTCAATACCGGCAAAGGCAATGTCAAGGAGAATCCGAAGGCGAGGTCGATAAGGAAGGCAAGGGTCAACGAGGAAGCGAACAGGCTGGAAAGGAGAATCCGGGAATTGTAGGTCAAGGTACACAAGAAGGTCAAAGAACAGGCAATCAATAGGCAATAGGGACCACTGAGAATAGCAACTGGAAAGAAGACTAGACTTAACAATAAGAGATGTGACCAAGGGGTTTATATACAGGGCAAGAGATGGAAGGTAATAGGTGCTGGGCAGTGCTGAGCGAATGGGAGCTGAGGAAGGTGAGAGAGAGTGCACTGGGTTTTGAGGAATGTGGAATAACAAGTACATGGGGTTTAGACCTCTGGTGATGATGACCTCTGGTGGTGAGTTGGAGAAGAGCGGGGGGAAATAGTGACACATACTCTGAATAAGCAAAACCCTAAAAACATCTTGTTTGTTCGACGATACAAGTGTAACCTCTTCAGGTTTCTTTGCTAAGTCTAATTGAGAGGACATCAGCTGCCTTTTAGGAGTACCTGCAAAACAGGAAAAGGAGAAAGCGGGCTATCATAAACTAATTTAACCTTTTAAAGTGTTTAAAACACATTATGTTTGGATAATGTTTTTCGAATACAACAGACGAATTGAAATGGGCATTTAACCCCAAATTGCTATGTTAAGTCTGACTAGCCTCAGTGTTTCATACATTTAATTAACATTGGGTGCATTAGGTATTTTGCACATTATTATTAAATCTGAATAAAGCTTATTGTACCGTAGAGCAGTTCCTCTTCCAACTCCTGACTGGCGAAGGTTCTGCTGATCTGAATCTGGAAGCATAGCCTACTTCATTGTTGCGAAAATACGCAATATTATCTCATAATAACGCAATTTTTTTTTTCTCTGTGGTGCTAATATGCATCCGTAGTATCAGACATTTTAATGTATGTTGTCTTCATTTTTTGATACTCCAAGCCAGGATAAAAATAAATATCGACATTAAAGCTCTTTGCAGACAGCTGACAAGGTTCATGGTGTGAAAGTTATTTAATAAAAATTGTGTGTAATTGCAAGCATTCTTGTATGTGAGGGGAATTTTTTTTGTGTGCAATTTGTTTAGTGTTTACAAATTCCCTGAGGATTGAGCTAATGTTAAGGGTTTGACTGAGTCTTAATCCACACCTCTCTTTCGGTTGCTAAAATTTGATCTTGTTTTATTGCCTTATTTAATTATTTATATTACCAGCAGACTTCTTGCAGATATGCTTTGGTGGTCAGCAAACTTTGTAGACTAAGTACTTTTCATTTTGTTGTTAAAAACTGCTTGCCTTTCTCTATTAACTGCTGTTGCAGGCGTTTGTTTCCAACAGAAGCGCCTGAGAAGCAGTTAAGGATTTTCAATCCAATGTTTGTTGGTTTCTAAAGAAACAAGGGAAACACAACACAATAACAATTACAATACAGTTCAATGCAATACAATACATTACCCCTTTCAAAAATACATAACAATTACATTATCTTCTTCAAAAACTGATTTCAAGGCCCTGTACAATAAAAAAATGGGCAAAACTCAAAATGAGTGAGTCTTTGGTATTTAAATCGTACAGATGAAGACCCTCTGATGCAATTAACAAGAGAGTATCATTAATTGAGAAATAGCCAGCTAAAGTACCTGCCACCCACTGTTTTAATCAAACCTAGCAACTAGGGATGGTCAAGAATCCCAAATCCTTGGAGCTCAATGCACATGGGATGTATGGTGTAAGAAACCCGGGCCAAAAGTCGAGTCAAGTTGTGTAAAGTTTTATATGTTAACTATAGAACTATTTTACTGGATATTTAACTGGGAGCCAATGGCGTATTTTAAGAACAGGGTTGGTATAATGCAGGTAAGTACACAAGGGGGGTGAATTTTGAACAGACTGTCCTTTTCAATTACAGCAGCCACAGACTTGGCACAGACATTTTCTCCTGCCACTTTTTTGCTTTTAGGGACTAAAATCAATAATGTATAAGATAAAAATAACATGGGGGGGACAACTACTTTTTTATTATTATCATAAGTGGCAGCACCGAACTGTGATAACCCATGGTAATATTGAAAGCACAGAGGGAAAAAATCTTCAACAGAAGCTTAACAACACTGTCATTATGTCCAATTATTTCTGATTGCTCAAGGACTTGGTATTCTGAGCAGATTGCACTGTCCACTTTTAATTGAATCAGAAGAAGTGGCCTTTTGGGCTTTGGCAATTTAATTAGCGTCTGCCGAAACCATTTATTTTTTCATTGATCAAAATTACTGATCAGTCAGACCACTGGTATTACTCATCCCTACTCCTCCATCCTGCACTCTAGGGCCTATTTGAGGACTATGTGTATGGTATGTAAAATAATTTAATAAAATAATGTGATTCTGGTCATTAATTAAATCTGTATTTTTCTACCCTCCACAAATTTAAATATCAATAAAAAAAACTAACTCTTTATTTAACAATATACAAACAAATGTTTTTTCCATTTTTAAAATACGCCATTTTTTTAGATCTCCCAGAAGTCAACTACTCTCAAAAGTAATCGAATACTAACATCCCTTCGAATATTCATGCCTGCCCAATACAGAGTATACAGCCCTTGAATTTGCAAAAAATTCCCATTCATTTTGAAAAGGGACTGATTTTTGTTAACCCATGTTTACACCTTGGTTTAATTACTGTAAACCTGTATTTTTACATAAACATAACTGTTTTCTTGTGATATGTTTCCTGGTGTTAGATATTTTGTACGTTTGCCCACTGACAAAGAAATGATCAGTCTATAATTTTAATGGTAGCTGTATTTTAACAGTGAGAGACAGAATAACAACAAAAAATCCAGAAAAACGCATTTCAAAAAAGTTATAGATTGATTTGCATGTTAATGAGGGAAATAAGTACTTAGTGCTTAGTGCAAGTAGTATCTCTTCGGCAAAGATACCAGCTCTTATTTATCCTTGACAGAGACTATTACATAAAATAAAATGTTTAACCAACACAGTCTTCCTTGTATTAGAAATTAAATCAAATTTACGCAAGAGATAGACTGCTGGTGTGCACTGACCTTGATTTTCGCTGTCACAGAGGAATTTACCTTTCGCTCTCAGTGACGGCTCATCACAAGAGCTAAGGCTAAGCCTACCTGTACTTCTGCAAAAATAAAAATAAAGACTTTCAGAGCAATAAGTAGAACCATGATTTGCTAGTGTCCTGTTTAGCCTCTAGCCAGTATTACCAGATCCTAAAAAAAATAATGATAAAAACTGTATAAGTTAGGAAAAACCAGCTATATTTGGACCTAAACCCTTCTACAATATTTATATGAAATGATAGAAAATTACGGTGTTGAGCATTAAGATGCAACAATATGCAAACAAGCAGAATACCCTGACATAAAAAACATTAATAATGCACAATATATAAATATGTATTTTGTGTGGGCTCAAACTGAAACAACTCTTACTCTTGCTGTACACACAAATAAATGAAAAAAACATGAATCAGGAACAAACTAAAAATTAGTCATAAATGGTAGAATCTCTCGTGTGATTTTTCTCATGAGGAGTCAGTAGTGAAAGATGCTTTTAGTCTTGCATGGTCAAGTAGGTTTTTGTTGTTTTCCGGGCACAGATTGAATCTTTGTAAACCTTACAAAACGTCTAAAATGGCTCTACTATAATAGCTTGGAACCAGCCTGAAATTAATCAAAATAAAATAAGTAATAATGAACTGCAAGTATGTAATATGGTGTGTATAATAATTTAGTTGGTAGATATGCAATCATTAAAAACTTAAAAACTTTAAAGAAATATACACATTATGTTGTTCAGAAATAACAATATAAAATTATGTCAAATTACTGTAGTGATTAAAATGATAGTTTTAACCAACTTGAATATACAATTGATCAAAACAAATCCACTTATGTAGCTATCAATACATTAATAAAATGTAATACTTACACAATTGTATGATGCAGGCCATTAATACATGCTTAACCTGACAGTGTTAAAGTTGAATCTAAAATTCCATAAACAGCCACAATTGTATAGCCCGAGTTTTATAACACACACATCTGGACTAAGTAGGGGTTTTACCAGCAGAAAATGTAACATGTATTCTATCAATGAGTTTAAGACCAGCATTGATGTCTTCCTGTCAGTTCTAGTAAAAGCTTTCAGAAAAGCTGAATTAAAGATAAAACACACATTACCGATATGGATCTGAAGCATCTGCGGGAGTCGGCTGCACTTTCCCCCGACGCTGCGGGTTGGGTTTTGTGTCCTACAACTAGAAAACATATTTTGAGATCCGAGAGGATAAAATACAACCTGAATGTGTGTGCCTCGCAAAACTTCACAATTAACAGATTTTCATTTTTAATAAGGGATTAATAAATAAAATGAATTACCGAGTCCAATAACAGCAAAACACCGGACGCATCCGTGTTTTGTGGAGGTTAAATTTCTGGTGCTAGACGTATGGGGCGCTGTTTGTGTCATACATAATTTCGTGCACGAAAGCTCTTTTGTGCACGAAATACACATTTCGTACCACTAAATGTACAATATCTGTAATTAATTTCATGGATGTAATGATGAAAGAGGGTTTTCATTTTGTCCACAACATGAAATGCAACTTTTGCATTTTGTGCACAAAATGTATTTTCCCTTACAACATCTTGTGGACATAATGCAAACTCGGGTGTTCAAAGTACATTATACATTCCGTCCACAAAATTGCTAATACTCATTATATGCATGAAATGAGCATTATGTGCACGAAATGACATTGTATTGTTGTTGTTGTATTGTTGTATTGTTGTTGTATATTGTATATTGTATATTGTATCTGGATGATTAATTGTGAAACGTGTGTATTTTGTTTAAACTGTAACTTACCCTGGTTAAGGACGTCTGTTAAGTAAAAGTATTGCTTGCAGTTACAAATCTGCAGAAAGAGTAATAAGTTAAGGGAGTCACGCTGTTCGTTTAAAATACATATCTACTAGCACAAATGAAGATGATAATAATAACATAACATATTTGCAAGTATTATTGTTGCACATGGAAAAGTTTTCTTTCAGTAACATGCGTGTCTGAATATAATGTTGTCTCTACACGTTTAGCTCTTCCTAATATCTCTTAACAGAAACGTGAATTTATTATGCTGTTTACAACCATGTAACGCAGAAATAATAAAATATACACAAAAGTCCTCTCCACGTCAGGCTGTATCGCTCGCAGTGTTGCTCTGTCTCTGTTTTTAACACAAACACAATCCAAACCCACAGTCGCTGCTCCTCCCATAAGAGGGACGGACTTCACATCGGCCAGGCTTTACAGAAAAAGCTCTGAGACTCCGGCACAGCATGACTATTTTTAAAGGATGTTTTAATACTTTCTTTGCCCAAGTAAATATGGCAATATTTTTAATAATTTTAAGGCAATTTTAGCCTCCCCATGTGATTATACACTCACCTAAAGGATTATTAGGAACACCATACTAATACTGTGTTTGACCCCCTTTCGCCTTCAGAACTGCCTTAATTCTACGTGGCATTGATTCAACAAGGTGCTGAAAGCATTCTTTAGAAATGTTGGCCCATATTGATAGGATAGCATCTTGCAGTTGATGGAGATTTGTGGGATGCACATCCAGGGCACGAAGCTCCCGTTCCACCACATCACAAAGATGCTCTATTGGGTTGAGATCTGGTGACTGTGGGGGCCAGTTTAGTACAGTGAACTCATTGTCATGTTCAAGAAACCAATTTGAAATGATTCGACCTTTGTGACATGGTGCATTATCCTGCTGGAAGTAGCCATCAGAGGATGGGTACATGGTGGTCATAAAGGGATGGACATGGTCAGAAACAATTCTCAGGTAGGCCGTGGTACTTAAACGATGCCCAATTGGCACTAAGGGGCCTAAAGTGTGCCAAGAAAACATCCCCCACACCATTACACCACCACCACCAGCCTGCACAGTGGTAACAAGGCATGATGGATCCATGTTCTCATTCTGTTTACGCCAAATTCTGACTCTACCATCTGAATGTCTCAACAGAAATCGAGACTCATCAGACTAGGCAACATTTTTCCAGTCTTCAACTGTCCAATTTTGGTGAGCTTGTGCAAATTGTAGCCTCTTTTTCCTATTTGTAGTGGAGATGAGTGGTACCCGGTGGGGTCTTCTGCTGTTGTAGCCCATCCGCCTCAAGGTTGTACGTGTTGTGGCTTCACAAATGCTTTGCTGCATACCTCGGTTGTAACGAGTGGTTATTTCAGTCAAAGTTGCTCTTCTATCAGCTTGAATCAGTCGGCCCATTCTCCTCTGACCTCTAGCATCAACAAGGCATTTTCGCCCACAGGACTGCCGCATACTGGATGTTTTTCCCTTTTCACACCATTCTTTGTAAACCCTAGAAATGGTTGTGCGTGAAAATCCCAGTAACTGAGCAGATTGTGAAATAATCAGACCGGCCCGTCTGGCACCAACAACCATGCCACGCTCAAAATTGCTTAAATCACCTTTCTTTCCCATTCAGACATTCAGTTTGGAGTTCAGGAGATTGTCTTGACCAGGACCACACCCCTAAATGCATTGAAGCAACTGCTATGTGATTGGTTGGTTAGATAATTGCATTAATGAGAAATTGAACAGGTGTTCCTAATAATCCTTTAGGTGAGTGTAGTCAGGAGATGCTACTGCTATGTGCTACATACTGTACATACATAGCTTTTTTGGTCAAGAATAAAACCTAACATATATAAATACATAAATATATATAAGTGTGTGTATGTGATGAGTATAAGTAATATACTTGGCGTCTGCCAAGAAATAAAAAAATATATATAATAATAATAGATACGTATCTGAAATAAGATAAGTATAAGGAAGGAGTATCTGGAACAAACTCCCCAGCGATATGGTTGAAGCTGAAAATTTGGGAACATTTATAAATAGACTAGATAGTATCCTTGGATTACTTAGATACCAATGAACACCAAACAAGCATGATAGGTCTAATGGCCTCCTCTCATTTGTAAACCTTCTTATGATCTTCTTATGTTCTTATGTTGTAAAGGTTTTCTACTATTAGAGCTACACTGAGCACAGATCATTAGTAATTTCTGGTAACAGATCGGAATAGCTAGCCTATTGTTTGTGTGGCTCACTTGGTTCAGTAAGTACTGTATATGAACATTGAAATTGACTGAGGAAGGCAATCAGGCATGACTTGATTGCAGCAAGAAATATTCAGTTCAGCATCAACACTGCTAATTTGCAAACTGCTTTGGTTTTATATGAATAATTTCCCTTTCCACTGAAAAAATCTGCAGTTACCAAACATCAATTTCCCTTCCCCTCTAAAATAACCAAACTTGAAATTATATATCCTATAGTAATGCACTAATGCTATTTGTATAGCATAATAAGACACCTGCCAAGTTGCAGTAATCCTGGAGGAGTGGCATTTTAAGGCTGCAACACCCCCAAAATGTCACAAGTCTAATTGCATAGTCCCATCCAAATGTTTGAAGATGCAATAGTTCTAGGTTTAGTGACTTCAAAATGACACTTGTGGAATTGTATCTATTTTGGTGGTGGGAGAAAATTGTACTTAAAACCATTTGTAAATTGTAACCACCCATAACCATGTTAAGTCATGACAGACCTTCTACTGTCATGACATATCGACCAGCATCTAAACACAGCCAATGAAAGCTGACATATTTTTTGTCTTGCACCAATGAGAAATGTAATGTCCGTAGCAGAGGTATTTAGAGTAAAGACCCATGTGTCCATGAACCACTCTTTTTACACATAACCCACTAAATGCCCTTTATTCAGATACATAATCAACTGTCAACCATAGAGATAATGGGGAGTTTACCCCTTGCACTTCCTGCCACCCAGAGACCCCAATCATGTTATTACAACTGTTCTTTAAAAAGACAGATATAAAACCCCTAATTACTCGACATTGAGGTTCCAGTCAGAATATTAACAGAAAGGATAGACAGCAGTTGAATTGACACAAGGCGATTTGAAGTGCTATATATTTTCAAACCACACTTTTGACATCCTCCAATCCCCCATCCCCATCTCCTGGACTGCTCTCTACTACATGAGAAGCTTACAAATGACAGTCTGTGTACTTCTAAAATATTCTATTTAAAGGAGTAAGATAGGGAAAAAAGGGATGCTGCTGTACAGAGGATGTGTCTAGTGATTCCTGGCACAAGTAGCATCTCACTATCTCTACTTATGCCATCTGTCATACTCTCCCTTGAAAGTGAAACAAATGCTATCCGGAGTCCAAAATCTGTAATACAAATGAGGTCATTGTTTATTAGTTTGTTTATTTTACAGGGAGGAGATTAAGAGTAGACTGTTGTTTAATACACATACACCAACCACGCACAAACAAATCACTGTCACATAATGATAAGAAAATTCTGATTAATAGCCTACTACTACTACAACACAAACTTGTCTGTGAGAAGATTATAGTCAGCTGACCCAAAACGCCCACTTTAACATGGAATAAACAAAATAAACATGCACATACCTCAGCATACAGAGTGAGAATAAATCACACACTGGACAGAAGTAGATATGGAAATGAAAGGCTAACACTATAGGCTAACCTACAACTCCCTTTTACACACTCAATTATAGCCATCTACCGACACAAACACGTAGCTGAATAGCTTGCTTGCAAACAGAACAATACAGATGGTTTTAATGTATAAACGATGGCTACAATTGATACTATCTTACCAGCTTCACATAGAAAAGTCTCACAATCAGTAGCACATTAAAAAACATGCGCGGCAGCTCTGGAAAAAAAAAAAAACTACTAGCACTGCTCTCTGTTAAAAAGGCTCTGCACTTCCTTCTGTGTTATTTGTATTGTTATGGATGTTGTTGATTACATTCTCCTCATAATTAGTAGTGTTTTTTGTCTTTTTGTCTGTTAGAATAAAAAATAAAAAAGTAAGATTTTCCCTTCTGACTATTTTCTAATATTCATGCCAACTGTATGTGAGCGAGGTCTGAAGCTCTTGGAATGTGTTCAATTCACACAGGTGGTCTCCTAGGTCAGGGTTCGAAAGATAGTAGGATCTAATCATTTTTGACATACAATGCTACCCCACCACCTCTTTGATTTTGCCTGTCCATCCTAAACTGTGTGTATCCTTTCAACTTGTATTCATCCCCATCATTTTCTGTAAGCCATGTTTCTGTCACTCCCACAACATCATAGTCGCACGCCAGCACTGTGGCTTCTAGGTCTAACATCTTGTTCCTTATACTCCTGGTATTGAGGTACAAACACTTCAGGACTTTCCTACTAGCAGTTTCCCATGGTTTTCTTTCCTTAGTGGAACATCTCCTATTGTCAGAGCTCCCTGCCCCCCTGGTCCCTAGTTTAAAAGATTCTCAATTACTCATTAGCCCGCCTTCTGTTTAGATGTAGACCGTCCAGTTTGTACTGATCCCATCTATCCCAGAAGAAAGACCAATGCTCCATACATCTAAAACCCTCTTCCCTACACCTAGATTTCAACTACGTTAAACTTTCAAATCTCTGCGTGTTTCCCTGGTCTGGCACGTGGTACCAGAAGTGTTTCAGAGAAAACTACCGTGGAGGTTCTGCTCTTTAGTTTTGTTCCTAACTCTTTATATGTGTCTTGCAGAACCTCTGCCCTGCCTTTTCCTATGTCATTGGTTCCAATGTGGACCATGACCAGTGGATTCCCCCGTGGCTTTGGCCAGTAGCCCGTCTACTAGTTTAGGGAGATCTGCAACCTGAGCACCAGGCAGGCAAGATACCATGCGGGTCTCCTTATCACTAGAATACACTGTGTGATCTACGAATTCAGTCTACTATAACTACCTCCCTCTTCTGGGGGGGAGTGGGCACCATGGTGCTCTGGTGCTCAATTTCCCTCTCATCACCCTCTGAGCTGTCACTGTCCAATTCAGTTTCCAGCAGTTGGAACCTGTTGGGCATTTCTAGCTCTTGGGATGTCTCTAAGGGTTGTGCGTGCCCTTTTCTGTGGTTACGACCTACTGTAACCCAGCAGTTCTCTACGCTGTCCTGCTCTAAGGTCTCAACTCTCCTAGGTTTTGGCTGCACACCATCTCTCTAATGGGCTGATTAACCAATTCTTCTAGATCACTAATACAGCACAGATCAACAAGCTGAACCTCAAGATCACTGACCTTGATCTCTAGGATTTCAAAATGCAGACAACGTTAACAAATGAAATCTTCTTGGATGAGTTCTTAGTTCATCCAGGAAGGCAATCATTCTGCAAACTTGACACTGTAGTGGCCACATGCTTCTAAATGTTACAGTGTTTTTAGTCTCTTGGTTCCCGTTCTCTAGTGAACTGCTTAACTTTCTGTGACCGAGAAACACCGCAGCTCTCTTTCTCAACAGCTGCTTTAAGTAGCTTTTGTCTACCTGCCACCAATTCACAACACTAACTGGGTGTGTAAAAAGAAAACCGAAACTAGCTACTAACATGTAGCTTGGTCCAGCATTAAAAACTGACTTTGACCTTCTGCTCTTTCATGTCACACCCCAAACACACTCTCTCTCTCTCGCTCTGCTCACTTCCTGCTTCCTTTATACCTTAAGCCCCACCCCCTAGTTACTCCTGGGCTTCCCTTAAATAACCAGGATGAGAGGTTTCTGTAACCCCATTTCCACAGCAAACCCACACAACCACCTGACTCCTCACAATCCACCCCCCACAATACAATCCCAAGGTTAAATCAAAATACATGTAAACAGTTAAGTATTTACAGAGATCTTTTAGATTTAGTCCACTGTTATTGTCCTTTTTAGCTGAATGTTAAATGTTTGTAAGATTGTGCATGTTATGTGAGCTCACATGTTAATGTATGTTCTTTCCCTTGTTTTCCCATGTCTGCATGCTGTGGTGGAATCCTTTTGAACAGATAAGTCGGTGTGTCTTTGATGGTCCGTAATGTCACCAGGTGGAAAAAGACTTCTCACCACTTGCATTTGAGACAGGTGAAGTCGAAAGCAATATCCACATTAGGGAAAACAGTATGGCATTCCTTAAGTAAAATAAACATATTCCATGGTGACTGGGTTGTGCAAAAATGTAAGGAGTTCATCAGGAAAATTATATATTTTACTAATATTTCACAGTTTCACAATTAAGATCTTACAGCCGCTTCCACATCGTTTTCAAACAATGTATTAATTTCTCCTCTACTGGCTTTTTCTTTAAAATAATTCTATACTGTCAACAGCTATCTGAACTGTCACTCTGCTTATTCCCGTCCTCAAGCAGAGGTAAATTACCCAATCAGTGAAGTGAGATTTTGAAAGTCAAATCTGTTAGGACAGAACTGCTCCGGGGCAGAACGTATCTGATACATCTGATTGGTTTCTTGCCTTTAGGAGGCAGGACATGTATGACATGACAAACTTATAAACTAGGTTCAACTAGGTGTTGATAGTAATCGTTTCTTCTCGGAATGGCACGATAGCCTGTGTAGTCATGTGTGTTAACATGTCTGTATGAAATATACAGTTGCAGCCAGTATGTAGCTAACTGATTGTAACTAACTTGGCAGAACTTATTCTTAATAACAACCAATAAATATAGTATTACACCAAAAACACTAGTATTATCCATAACTTACTCAAACTATTTTTCACAAATTCAGTATTAGCATTTTTTCCAGGATAACCTCCACATAAGCTTAATCAATTACACCTGTAATTAGGGTTTACCAATATACACTCACCTAAAGGATTATTAGGAACACCTGTTCAATTTCTCATTAATGCAATTATCTAACCAACCAATCACATGGCAGTTGCTTCAATGCATTTAGGGGTGTGGTCCTGGTCAAGACAATCTCCTGAACTCCAAACTGAATGTCTGAATGGGAAAGAAAGGTGATTTAAGCAATTTTGAGCGTGGCATGGTTGTTGGTGCCAGACGGGCCGGTCTGAGTATTTCACAATCTGCTCAGTTACTGGGATTTTCACGCACAACCATTTCTAGGGTTTACAAAGAATGGTGTGAAAAGGGAAAAACATCCAGTATGCGGCAGTCCTGTGGGCGAAAATGCCTTGTTGATGCTAGAGGTCAGAGGAGAATGGGCCGACTGATTCAAGCTGATAGAAAAGCAACTTTGACTGAAATAACCACTCGTTACAACCGAGGTATGCAGCAAAGCATTTGTGAAGCCACAACATGTACAACCTTGAGGCAGATGGGCTACAACAGCAGAAGACCCCACCGGGTACCACTCATCTCCACTACAAATAGGAAAAAGAGGCTACAATTTGCACAAGCTCACCAAAATTGGACAGTTGAAGACTGGAAAAATGTTGCCTGGTCTGATGAGTCTCAATTTCTGTTGAGACATTCAGATGGTAGAGTCAGAATTTTGGTGTAAACAGAATGAGAACATGGATCCATCATGCCTTGTTACCACTGTGCAGGCTGCTGGTGGTGGTGTAATGGTGTGGGGGATGTTTTCTTGGCACACTTTAGGCCCCTTAGTGCCAATTGGGCATCGTTTAAATGCCACGGCCTACCTGAGCATTGTTTCTGACCATGTCCATCCCTTTATGACCACCATGTACCCATCCTCTGATGGCTACTTCCAGCAGGATAATGCACCATGTCACAAAGGTCGAATCATTTCAAATTGGTTTCTTGAACATGACAATGAGTTCACTGTACTAAACTGGCCCCCACAGTCACCAGATCTCAACCCAATAGAGCATCTTTGGGATGTGGTGGAACGGGAGCTTCGTGCCCTGGATGTGCATCCCACAAATCTCCATCAACTGCAAGATGCTATCCTATCAATATGGGCCAACATTTCTAAAGAATGCTTTCAGCACCTTGTTGAATCAATGCCACATAGAATTAAGGCAGTTCTGAAGGCGAAAGGGGGTCAAACACAGTATTAGTATGGTGTTCCTAATAATCCTTTAGGTGAGTGTAAATGTTAAAATTAAAATTAAAATGTTTGCTTCTTCATGTGATCGATCATATAAAAACATGGTTTTTAAGAGTTTCAAGTGAGTCTAAACAAAGGAAAGCTAAAAACCGGGACGTTTAAATGATTTAGAGAATTGTCAGGATAAAACTGGGACATATGATTAACCTAGTTTTACAGTCTTTAATGATTGCATGTATTAATACAAAAAAGTGAACTGTATTGGATTGTACACAGAACTGTATTGCAGTCTGATGCAGTCCTTTCTCCAGCATGACTTTCGCAATCTATTCTAACACTTTTACTGAAGGGTCACTTTCAGCTTGATCAGTGCATCCTCAGCATCTGGGGTCCACTTTACCATAAGCAGTTGTTTCTACTGCGTCATTTCCGTCAGTGTAGCTATTGATAATAAGGCTCTGTTGCTGGCTTCGGCCATTCTTGGAAGGCCACCACCTTCTGCTCTTGGGGTTTCACAAGTCCACAGCCAATACTAAAACCCAAGTATTCAGCTTCACTCAGTGCCATTTTGCACATCTCTGGGTTGGCTATGATCCCTGCCTCTTGCAAGGAGTCAGCAAAGCTTGTACCCAATTCAAGTGAGACACCAAGTCAATACTGTGAATTACAATGTCATACAAGCATCTGCTGGGGCTTCAGGACTCTGTCCATCAATCTTTGCAATCCAAAATGCAGTATAACATAATGAAATAATCCATCAGGAGTAGCAAAGACAGTCTTTTCATGGGCTGGTTGGGATAAGGGCACCTGCCATTATCCTGGGTGGTGATAAATCTTGCCTTTGCTCAATCATTCAGTTAGTTCATCTACTCGAGGAAGGGGTATGCATCAAACCTGGAAATCTCATGTAGCTTTTAGAAATTATTGTGAAAGCTTGACCACCCACTCTGAGATGCTTTCCTGATGCTCAGTTTTTGCACTAGAGTGACCTCCTCACTTACGTCCTTTCATCTTGCTTCAGGATCTAGTAAGGTTTTTCATTAACTATCAAGGTTGTGTGTGTATATTGTGGGTGATCAAATAAGTCTTCCCAGGTAAGGTGGAGAATACTTCCATGTTCCTTGAAGAGTTGCAGAAAATAGCAAGAGACTCGGTGTGTAGGAGAAGGTTGATTCTTTATTCTAGCAGCTGCAGGGGAGCCTGACCTGAGAAGTCTCAACAATTCTAAGTTACATTTGGTATTTTATGGGTTGTGTTCAAGGCAGAGAAGACAGTTCTTTCCTTCTTGATTGGTGCTAACAAGCTTACTAAGCAAATTGTAACTAATTAACAAGAGACATTTAAACTACATACTACATAGACTTTATGAATGAATAACCTCTTGGTCAAGGATGCCAACACAGCAAGTTTTGTTAAACAACAAGATGTAGTGAAACAACAGAATACAGAGCCTTAGAGATAAGATATCTATATTTGAAATGAGAGAAATAATCTATACTGTTTGAGGGAGGTTGTGTCACCTTTAACCAGGTCCGAAGAGTAACAGAGAAACAGAGTCAGCTTTAAAACTCTAGGAATGTGAATTGTATCTAGAAATATAAAATTTAGATCTAGAAATATAAAATTTAGATCTTCATTCCTGTCAATCAATCCATAGACTTCTTTGTGCTTGGTGGGGGACAATTGTGATCAACCCTCGTGGTGGTTCCTGAGGTTCCCGGTATGGAAGATAACTGATCAGAACCTCTCTTTCCACCATTTTATTTAGGAGGTTCACATGATACATCTTTGTAAGTTTTCTTCATTCTGGTTGATTGACTTTATACTTCACATCTCTTACTTTTTCTATTACTTAATATGAACCCTGCCTGGTAACTTTCACTAGTGGACCAACCGGTATTCAAATTTCCACAATAGGGGAAGATCTGCACAGGTGGCTGCTCCCTGAGGGTTTTCCCGATCGATCTCCTCTTCCTCCCTCAAACCTTCCTCATCGTCTGCATCTGACATATTAAATCAGGGCTCTATGGATTTTCATCTTTTTTTTTCTGATAAACTAATTATGTGTAATGAGGACAGATCACTCAGTTGGTCTAGAAATATATCATTTATGAAAAATAACAAGCACTGCCAAACAAAATGGGAACATAAATAATTTGGTCATAGCACACATTCCTCTGGACAAGTCATTGAAAAAGTTAAGAGCTTTACAATCTAAACACTTGAGAGTGTCACAACTGGAATTCAACTGTAATATAATCCAAGAATGAGAAACTAGTTTATTGTAATTCTTCATTGAATTATGTTTTACAATTCAATTTGTTTTTCCTATTTCTGTTGCCAGTACTGCACCACCTTTGATTAAACAATATATACATATTTTCACAGAATCCGAGCAGTAGGGGGGACTTTGCATTTTGAGAGAAGAGGAGCTGGGATTTGGATAGACAACTTCCTAAAATCCAAGCAGAACGTTTTACTAACTTACCAAAACAACATTTGCACAATGTACCTAAAAGTAAATGTCATGGGTGGCAGTGAACACTGAACCCAAACCTAGTCCCACTATGCCACCCAAGTTTATTATTCCCCGTGCAGGTTCGGCGAGACTATTAGGGCATGAAGTCTGCTATTCCCAAGGGCTCAATCCTAATCTAAAACAGTTAAAATTGCCTTTAATTGTCTGGGCAATAAAATACTAAAACCAATACAAAAGACTAAGAACTACAAAAATAGGTATGCTAAAATCCTAAAACTAAGCCCTACAAAAAAACATACAAAAACAGCAGCAAAGAATGTAAAAACGGCAACAATAAAGAGAAAAATAAATAGTCCCGATTCAATCCAGTAGCAATAATAATGCAAGTCCCTCCCTGTGGCACTCTTCCCCGATCGGACCCACTTGTTGATGCAGCCAACAATCAAACAAAGAAAACGGGAGAGAGAAGTGTAAGTGCTACACACACTGAAGATAGTATATATTACGTTCCTTTCTCACCCTTTACTGCACTTCTTGGTCTCTCCCTGCTGCCTGGTCCAGAATCTGGAGTGCCGTCTACTACCGAGGGACCTTGTTCCCAGCCCTGCAATGTAAATTAAATTACAAACGAAATGAAATGTTCTTCGACCCAGTGTTTTTCCAGAAGGACTCTTGGCACCCACTGAGGTTTAGCTTTCACCAGCTGTGAGGTTACGGTGCTGGTGCTGGTGCTGGTGCTGGTGCTGGTGCTGGTGCTGGTGCTGGTGCTGGTGCTGGTGCTGGTGCTGGTGCTGGTGCTATGAACTGCCATCTGTTGCCATCTCTCCACTGCTCTCCTTTTTCCTCTGATCAGGGCAGCTTTTATCCAGATTATCCGTGCTGAGTGCTAACAGGTGAGGTGGCTGTGAGTGAAGGTTGGGGTGCCGTTTAGTGGAACAGGTGCGGCGCATTGGTCGTCAGTGTCCTGTGTACTCAAACACATGTGAAAACAATCCAACAAATCAATTAAATCAATTATAATAAAACAATTAGTGAATAATAGGGAAAAAATCTAAAGAACAATAAAGAATAATATAAGTGCATAAGTGAAATAAAGAGATACACAGAACCCCTGGCACCCTCTGTGACATTAAGGATCAGGGAAAGAGGCTGTATGTTGTATGTAGTGCAATTAGGCCTATATAGTAAGAGTTGGATTTATCCATGAAATGCAGATATGAAGATACAGGTGTACAAGTTTACAGTAGTACATTTAGCCATACAATTTTCACATTGTTTTATTGTATTTTACTCATAGTTTGTTGTTATCCCATGGTTCATTGTGTTTTACGTTGTCACATTGTCTCTTCACGTCTTTATGCACAGTGTAGAAGTCCTACATGCTCTACTAATTGAGTTAAAATTCTCTCAATTTAATATTTAGTTCAATATTGTTTCAAAACATTTCCTACACTACTGTTAGAAAGTCCATCAAGTATGCAGTTGTTTAGTGCATGTGACAGATGTTAATCAAGTACAGCTTGAAAACACTACAAAATATTAATTTCAAAATAGCGTTTAATCTGAATTTTATTTTTTCAAGACGTGGCATACAGTTGCCCTTTAAAATCATGAACTGTTTGTTACTGTCAGTAAAAGCTAATGCACTGTTACTGTCCTCCATGTCTGGTGGGAGTCGGGGGCTTTTACAGAGAACAGAAAACATAATTATTTTGCAGCTGGTTTAAGGAAAAGTTTATCAAGAAAAGCAAGCCAAAGCCTGCAGACACAATTAAATTAATCAGATTAAAATAAGACTCAAGACTGCAACCTGTAATAGGGGCCTTAATGGCACAGCAGATTAGAAATGTAGCTTGGAGTGTAGTCAAGGGGTTTCAAACCCTGTTAATAAGGTAGAATAAAGTAGGATGTTGAATTGATGTGTATTTGACCACTTTATCTATTCAGCTTGAGGGTCCACATGCTATCCTGTATCATATGTGTAAAACTAAAGCTGTAGATTAGTAGCAGCACTATTAGCACCAAGATGGAGGAAAAGGAATGTATGAGTGAATTGAGGTTTGGAGGAGTGGGAGTAATGGTTTGATATGATCAATGGTTTGGCTGTTCAGCATAGCCATACGGACAGAGCACAGGGCAGGGGATCAGTACCCCTTTCCTCAAAATTAAAAGTTACTGACTAGGACACATGTATTCCAAGTATATTCCATTTCTTCTACAGTACCAGCTAAACAATGAATAAGTTATTGCTGCACACCATGTGTTCTCCTATATACAACAACAGACAAAATCAACAGTACAAGGTAGAAACTTAAAATACATTTTACAATATAAAACCAATGGAGCAGGAAAATGATAGCCGGCAAATTCAGTGTCAAGTCCTTGCGTGTCGACGCAGTGTGTCAGCTAACTGAAGTAACCAATCAGAATAGGGGTGCATTTTTGAGACCACAACACAAAGGTTGAGCCACCTTTGACCAAGAACTTGTGACCGTAAGTAGAAACGGACCTGGTCATTAGAAATGGCAGAGGTTGAAAATAATAATAATAGTCGCAGCAAGTGTTATTGATGAACCAACAGGTTAGCGTATGTAATGCTTACTATTGTCACACATATGTCAGATGTTATATACCAATAAATCATGCAAAATATATTATCTCTAAATAGGCAAACGTGTTACCCCCTCACACTGGGTTCATTTCAAACAAAATGGGTTCGGTTTGTTTGCTTTGAAGCAATGAATCAGTGTGCTCGCTACTCAATGGGAAGAGCCTTCTGACCTGTCAATCTGTGAAAGTATGTACCAAAGCTGCCCAATAGACCCGCTCCCGGCGTTTGTGAAAAGCCTCCTCCTGACTACCGCTCCCTGCCATTTCTTCTTTCACCTGTCAGTGAATGTGCTTGAATTCTTGCTTCCTCTTCGGAGTGTATTATAATATTCCTGTCTCTTCGGAGCTGGGACTACGGTCCTCCTTATTATTATTATTATTATTATTTTTTTAATTATTATTATTATTATTTTTTTTTTTTTCTTCTCTCTGGAGGTAAGTGTGCAGTAGGAGTCTCGATCGGAGCTGGCCTTGGTCCCTCCACAGAGATCTATCGCACAGGTTTTACCTTCTTGTACCATTTTTCTTTCTTACAGATTTGTTTGATGTAGGAGAGGACAGAGGCAGAGACTACTCCAATAGAGCAGCCTCCCTGTGGCTGTCCCTGTGACCGCCCTGCTCTATCCTCCGGATTCTCTTGACCTATGTCGGCAGATTTTAAACAGCTCAATACGTCCAGAGCAATGCTAGACGAACACCTTATCGAAAAAGAACTGTTGATCCCTCGACTCTCTTGTCGATATAGACTACCCTGTCGATCCTTTGACCTTTCTGTCGATATCAACTGTGAAATTCCTCCCCGTGTCCATCCCGTGTCGACCTTGACTGACCTCGTCAACCTTCATGTCCCATCAACCTCTCGACAACACGACCTGCTCTCGACCTCTGGACTCCCATGTCGACCTCATGTCGATCCCAGCAACACGTCAGGCCGTGGCCGAGGCAGGGGAGGCCTCAACCAAGGCCGCAACAGTCTGGCAGCCTGAACCGCAGGCGAGGGGGAAAAACAGGTTCTCCAGCTGGAAGCCTAAGGGCAAGACAGACGCCTGACAGCCCCTTGTGAAGCCGCAGGATCGTCCCCGAAGGGACGCGGCCACTATCGCCAATCTCCTGGGACTCTTGGGTGCGAACGATGATGACCCACAGATACGCCTTCCAATTCCACTCTGGCCCCCCCCACCCCCTTCAGAGAGGTGCTGCCCACTACTGTCGGATGTGCTGAAAGGGCTTCTCTCTCAGGAGATTGCTATGATGCGGGAGAAATTAACGATATGACTGGTGGCCGACAAAGACATTCGTGGTGCCAAAGAAGGATGGAGGCTTCCGGCCCATTCTCAATCTGAGGTGCCTCTGAGGGCAGGCGGTTTCAAAACAGCAACTGGCGCACTGGGTGACGGACGCAATCTGGCTCACCTATGAGACTGCTAATGTTCCTATGCCTGAACACATTTCAGCTAACTCAACGAGGGGACAAGTCACATCTTGGGCTCTTTTTCATGGTACCACACTGCAAGAACTGTGCAATGCTGCAACCTGGTCCGGTCAATAGAACTTCACAAGGTTCTATCGCCTCAACGTGACGGACCGGTTGCGCCCAAGCTTGGGCTCCCAGGTACTTCAAACTGCTAGCCCTCAGGCGCCGTGAGGCTCTGTTATCCTTGTCATTGTGGGCTTAGGCTTAGTCAGGTGTCAGGACTCGCAACATCTCTGGTATAGTCTTCCCATTTGGTAATGACTGTCTTTTGATTTGAAAGGGAACGACAAATGTGCATGTTATCATAACTGGTACTGTACACATTTTTGGGTGAAATGTGGAGTTAGTTTTCTTTTTGAAAAATAACCGAGACCCTCCAGTGTCATATTCAAGCTTTCCAATCAAACTCAGTTATTTTGCCAAACAGACCAAGACCAACTCTTTGCCAAACTTTTTCATTGTCTCAGTTAGTTTCATTTAGTTTCGGTTCGTTTGCCAAACAAAATTTGTTGTTCAAATGCTCTGTGATCGCTGGTTACAGTGACCACACCGCAAAAACACACAACCATACAGTCTGATGACCTGCTCATAGCACGAATACACACCTAGATTTACATATCATTTGCCTTTCCCTCCTGACTAGTTCTTGGCAGTGAGTCCGAACCGAACCGGCGCCCTGGTCAGAACCAATAGATCAGTAAACACAATGGAAGGACACTGGCAAAATGGGGAAATGATCACACTTGTACAAACACGTCCAGAGTGTCGGTCCAGGTCTCCTCTCTGGATCCGCAGGTTACAGCGCTCTTGCCGGCAATCTCTGTTTCCTGTGTGAATGGATCCTTGCCAGCAATTTTCCGGCATTCAAAGCCAGTGTGAATGGGGTGCAACAGGAAAAAAGCCAGCAAACATTGCAGTCAATTTTCCAGCATTTCAGTTTGAATGGGGTTTAAGTAAACTGTAGTTTACTTTCCATAGATATGTTTGTGGCTTTGCTGTTCAAAATTAACCTGACAATACAAATCCAAGCTTCACAATAAGTGATAAAACAGCAGTTAATTAACACATACAAAATACAATTTGTCAATGTCAGTTCAATATAGTAATTCAGATATCCCAAAAATGCATGATTGCAATGCTATTAAGTCAAGCCATTGAAGGAAATTTGGTTAAACTAATACAGCAACAATTCACCTTGTCACATTAAAATTACGAGACCTATTCATATGTATTTACTGTCCTCTATTATAAGTACAAATGCAGATACATATGCATATGAATGCATGCACACACACTATGAAGCTGCTCTGTAGCGAGAAGCAATGCAGTGCTGTTGATAGCAGATTCCCAGTGACAAAGCACACGGATGAATCATAAGGTCTGTAGCTGCAATCTGAATAGTACTGACACCAACCTTTGAGTTCAAACCCCTTTAACCAGCATTGCCTTAGCCCAACTGCAGCACAGATTCAATCCGTATGTGAAACATCGGAAAACACTTATTGGCCAAGATGGAAGGAACTGCAATGCAACAACAGAAATCACATTTAAAAACAAAAGTTACGTTTAAAGTTCATATTTATAAAGCAATTGAATGGCAAAATAACACCCAAATGAGCCCATTTACCTAGAGACATGTTGTTCTCCATGTAGCCCAATACAATCGCTGTTCAAACAATGCACACAATGCCATCACTTTTTCACACGCAAATTACACGGGGCTCAGTGGAGTTGGCCATGAAGCAAACATACTAAGGGTTTTAATGACAATGTTATATGTTAAGAAACTGCCCGTGTTTTTCTCATGCTTGGAAACTGCTGGGCTGATGTCATCAGTGCAAGTCCCTCACTGACCTGATTTGATCGCACCTGTGCTCATGACATCATCACCACCTGCATTCTTCATAGACACACCCACTGTAAGATGTTAGAGACGCACAGAGCCGCCTGTGCTGCTGTCCAATAGGGTGCACCAATTAGAGGCTAATGGGCCAATTTGAGGCTAATGTGCCAATTTGAAGCTGATGAAGGCGAGCTTGACTTGGGGAAAGAAGCATGGCTCTCTCTGCTGGCGTGGTGGCTCAGTGGGCTCAGTTTAGCTTCCAACCTAAAGGACTCGCAGCATAGAGTCCCTAGTTACTGTGGCCCCTGGTCTCTCCATTAGAATCCAGATCGAGTCTCAGCTGGGGAATCTTGGTTCTGATGGGGTGAGTTTGGTTGGCTGTCGTTCTCTACTGTGTTGGCTGATTTTGTAGGATCGCTGTTTTTGGGGCAGTTCCCCAAAAGCTGGGCTTCAAATGGGTTTTCAAAAGGGGGTTCTCTAAAATCTGAATGATGAATTGTAAAAACTGGCACCTTTTATATCTGGGGAAGTGGATGGGCGATGTGATAGATGCACTACTGTCAGGAAAGAGAAATAATTGACAAAATAGGCCTATGTAATTTATGCTCTGATGAACATGGATAAAATTGACACCACAGCTAAAAATGTTTATAAAAAGTAACCAGTCAGAGGGAATATACTTTTATTGTTATAATAGTATTTTACTAGAACACCTTGATGTTGTCTAAGGCACCACTGTGGTCAGACTAAAGAGCGGCCAGACCAGCAGCGCCACGGAGGAGTGCTAGACCAGGGGCTCGGAGCCGTGCTGTTCAAGGGGCCAGGTGCAATAGTGTCCTCAATAGTGTCTTTTTTGTATTTATTTTTTTATAAGCATATAAGTAAATCATAATTAAATGAAAATGAACACCAAAGGTCAATTGCATCGAACTTGCCGAGTTAGTACAGAACTCTGTACTAAGCTGTGTACTAGCTACAGGCCCAGTGCCATGTGGGGGCAAAAGGGGGCAAAAAATTCGACCCTCAATGGGAATATTGATGGTAGGTGTATTTTAACAGTGAGAGACAGAATAACAACAACAAAATCCAGAAAAACGCATTTCAAAAAAGTTATAAATTGATTTGCATGTTAATGAGGGAAATAAGTATTTGATCCCCTATCAATCAGCAAGATTTCTGGCTCCCAGGTGTCTTTTATACAGGTAACGAGCTGAGATTAGGAGCACTCTCTTAAAGGGAGTGCTCCTAATCTCCGCTTGTTACCTGTATAAAAGACACCTGTCCACAGAAGCAATCAATCAATCAGATTCCAAACTCTCCACCATGGCCAAGACCAAAGAGCTGTCCAAGGATGTGAGGGACAAGATTGTAGACCTACACAAGGCTGGAATGGGCTACAAGACCATCACCAAGCAGCTTGGTGAGAAGGTGACAACAGTTGGTGCGATTATTCGCAAATGGAAGAAACACAAAATAACTGTCAGTCTCCCTCGGTCTGGGGCTCCATGCAAGATCTCACCTCGTGGAGTTTCAATGATCATGAGAACGGTGAGGAATCAGCCCAGAACTACACGGGAGGATCTTGTTAATGATCTCAAGGCAGCTGGGACCATAGTCGCCAAGAAACAATTGGTAACACACTACACCGTGAAGGACTGAAATCCTGCAGCACCTGCAAGGTCCCCCTGCTCAAGAAAGCACATGTACAGGCCCGTCTGAAGTTTGCCAATGAACATCTGACTGATTCAGAGGAGAACTGGGTGAAAGTGTTGTGGTCAGATGAGACCAAAATCAAGCTCTTTGGCATCAACTCAACTCGTCGTGTTTGGAGGAGGAGGAATGACCCCAAGAACACCATCCCCACCATCAAACATGGAGGTGGAAACATTATGCTTTGGGGGTGTTTTTCTGCTAAGGGGACAGGACAACTGCACCGCATCAAAGGGACGATGGACGCGGCCATGTAGCGTCAAATCTTGGGTGAGAGCCTCCTTCCCTCAGCCAGGGCATTGAAAATGGGTCGTGGATGGGTATTCCAGCATGACAATGACACAAAACACACAGCCAAGGCAACAAAGCAGTGGCTCAAGAAGAAGCACATTAAGGTCCTGGAGGGGCCTAGCCAGTCTCCAGACCTTAATCCCATAGAAAATCTGTGGAGGGAGCTGAAGGTTCGAGTTGTCAAACGTCAGCCTCGAAACCTTAATGACTTGGAGAGGATCTGCAAAGAGGAGTGGGACAAAATCCCTCCTGAGATGTGTGCAAACCTGGTGGCCAACTACAAGAAACGTCTGACCTCTTTGATTGCCAGCAAGGGTTTTGCCACCAAGTACTAAGTCGAAGGGGTCAAATACTTATTTCCCTCATTAACATGCAAATCAATTTATAACTTTTTTGAAATGCTTTTTTAAAATTTTTTTTGTTTTTATTCTGTCTCTCACTGTTAAAATACACCTACCATTAAAATTATAGACTGATCATTTCTTTGTCAGTGGGCAAACATACAAAATCAGCAGGGGATCAAATACTTTTTTCTCCCACTGTATATATATATACACTCACCTAAAGCATTATTAGGAACACCATACTAATACTGTGTTTGACCCCCTTTCGCCTTCAGAACTGCCTTAATTCTACGTGGCATTGATTCAACAAGGTGCTGAAAGCATTCTTTAGAAATGTTGGCCCATATTGATAGGATAGCATCTTGCAGTTGATGGAGATTTGTGGGATGCACATCCAGGGCACGAAGCTCCCGTTCCACCACATCCCAAAGATGCTCTATTGGGTTGAGAGCTGGTGACTGTGGGGGCCAGTTTAGTACAGTGAACTCATTGTCATGTTCAAGAAACCAATTTGAAATTATTCGACCTTTGTGACATGGTGCATTATCCTGCTGGAAGTAGCCATCAGAGGATGGGTACATGGTGGTCATAAAGGGATGGACATGGTCAGAAACAATGCTCAGGTAGGCCGTGGCATTTAAACGATGCCCAATTGGCACTAAGGGGCCTAAAGTGTGCCAAGAAAACATCCCCCACACCATTACACCACCACCACCAGCCTGCACAGTGGTAACAAGGCATGATGGATCCATGTTCTCATTCTGTTTACGCCAAATTCTGACTCTACCATCTGAATGTCTCAACAGAAATCGAGACTCATCAGACCAGGCAACATTTTTCCAGTCTTCAACTGTCCAATTTTGGTGAGCTTGTGCAAATTGTAGCCTCTTTTTCCTATTTGTAGTGGAGATGAGTGGTACCCGGTGGGGTCTTCTGCTGTTGTAGCCCATCCGCCTCAAGGTTGTACGTGTTGTGGCTTCACAAATGCTTTGCTGCATACCTCGGTTGTAACGAGTGGTTATTTCAGTCAAAGTTGCTCTTCTATCAGCTTGAATCAGTCGGCCCATTCTCCTCTGACCTCTAGCATCAACAAGGCATTTTCGCCCACAGGACTGCCGCATACTGGATGTTTTTCCCTTTTCACACCATTCTTTGTAAACCCTAGAAATGGTTGTGCGTGAAAATCCCAGTAACTGAGCAGATTGTGAAATACTCAGACCGGCCCGCCTGGCACCAACAACCATGCCACGCTCAAAATTGCTTAAATCACCTTTCTTTCCCATTCAGACATTCAGTTTGGAGTTCAGGAGATTGTCTTGACCAGGACCACACCCCTAAATGCATTGAAGCAACTGCCATGTGATTGGTTGGTTAGATAATTGCATTAATGAGAAATTGAACAGGTGTTCCTAATAATCTTTTAGGTGAGTGTATAAACACAATGTAATTTACGTTGACACAACGTTATAAAACGTTGTGGCAACATTGTGTGTTAGCTGAGATAAGTGCTTGTGCGGGTTAAATTAATACGAACATGATATTAAATATTTTACTCTGCATACGAGCAGGTGAATCCTGTATTTTTATTCAGTGCTGTATAGGGGGAGGATATTTTGAAGAAGGCAGTGGGATCCATTGTGGGGATTTTGCAGCTTTTGGCTGGAAGGGCTATGGAACACATACAGGATGGAGCCTTACTAAGGAGTTGCTATAATCGGTGGTGCTGTTGAAACCATGACAATCGATTACCATCTCACACAGAAATCACATGAAAACCATAAAATCCAATGCAGACCAGTTCGCAGAACATACTGGATTGTCATAATGTTGTGTTGTCTCCCTCCCTGCCTTGACTCCACACTGCCTATGCTTCACCTGCACCCATCGCACTGTTGATTTTGACTCACAATCATGTCGGCTGTCGCTGTCTCCTTCTTCTGCTACTAATCTAGTCTGAAATGGGTCTGTGGCATCCTTCACACCATGGATTACTACATGCACATTGTTGGCATTGGCACTACTAGCGGCACTACTACCGAATACATCTAACTTCCTACATTCGACTGTATCTGGCTTACTTTTTCTCCATTAACGTTTCAGCCCCACTTTTGCATAATGTTTTATTACTGTGTTGCTTTTCCAAAAATGAAGCAGACTTATTATAGCTGCTGCATCACTGTCAGTGTGAGGGAAGGGGAGGGGCTCAGCTGCTGCACAGAGGGAGGAATGGACCTTTCAAATCCTGTTTTACAATTGAGATTTGTATTGTTCACCGCCACACAGGAAATACTGACCCCACAAAAAGAGTACTTTAACAACATAGTTGAAAGTCAAATCCTGGGCCTTACCCAGCATGGCTGTGCTCTACATTGGAGAAGGGGAGTAATAACCTAGGAAGAATAAATAAATGGATTCAATAGTACAATAAAATTCCTTAGTTTGTAAAGATGTGATCGCTGTCAAGGACGGAGTGTTGATTTGAGAAGTGTCTGCATTAAAGCATTTTTGAAATGGAATGTGGTCAGTTATGTTATCTACTTACTGCTAAGTAATAACTGACCCAACTTCATTATTCTCTTAACTCAATCAACACACGCTTTATTTCCACTTCACTCTACTTCCTGTGTTACAATAACTATTGTTACATCATCCTTTTTTTGTACTAAAGTTCTCAAAATGAAAAGAACATCAACATTAAAGCACTGTCAATTGTTTTGAGAGGTCTTTCAATGCACAAAGTCTTTGAGGTGCTTTGGTTTGAGAAGACGTCCTGCTCTGTTCTGGACAATGGATTGGCCTTTCAAGTCCCAGTGTGTCATCATTTTAAATCCAGTAGCGGTCTTGAGGTTCCCCTGATCATCGCCTGGGACTTTGGATCAAGAATTGTCTCAGCAATCCTTTCTTTGGGTTGTATTGCTCATACCGGAGCATCCAACAGGCTAGTCCAGGGCTTTGACGTCTTGTGTCTGTTGTTTTGTTTTCCCTAAGATGGTTACGATTCTTCTCAGAATCCCACTTTTCAGATTATCCACAGGTTTAATTACTGTAGATTTTTCCCAGTGTTGGTGTCATGGGTCCAGGGGTTGTATTCTTATGCTGTCCTCTTGTTGTAGGTGTTTCAGATCTTTTGTAAATTTATTGAAATAATGAGCTTGTCCTGCTTGGTTTCTCAGCAACTCTTGATGGGTTCCTTTTATCACCGGCTGTAGCAGACTGCTACATGTTGGCATCAATGTTTTTGTTCTTCGGCTCATCAGCTTTTGTGCTGGACTTGTGCTCAGTCCCTGGGACAAGATGTTGATGTGGTCAAGAATTGCCAAGTATGGCTCTGCATCTGCATGTCTTGCTTTTGCTATCAGTCTTTTTGCTGTTTTCACAGCAGACTCTGCCTTCCCATTACTCTGGGGATAACTTGGAGAAGAAGTCTTGTGTTCGAATTCCTAGTCTTGACTAAATTGTTTAAACTCTTGTGAGGAGAACTGTGGCCCATTATCTGAACATACTGTGTCAGGTATCCCATGACGAGCAAAATGTGCTTTTAGTTTTCGTATTACAGTTCTGGATTTTGTATCCTGTAAGTAGTCAATCTCCCAGAAATTAGAGTAATAATCCACAGTGACCAGATAGTCTTTGTCTGCAAAACGAAGTAAATCTGTCCCTACTTTTGCCCAAGGTCTCTCCAGAATGTCATGTGGACATAATGTCTCTCTCTGTTGTTGTGCATACACTGATCTGCAGATCTCACACTTTCCCATGAACGTTTTTAAGTGTTAATTCATTCCTGGCCAATATACGCTCTCTCTGGTTCATCTCAAACAGCCTTCCATCCCCAGATGAGGTGAGTGGATTCTATGCATTATTACAGCTCTCTCTCCCCGGAAAATTATTCTGTTCTGAACAGTCAGTTCCTCTTCCATTGAGAAGAATGGTTTGACTTCTGCTAGTACTTCGTTTATTTATCTTTAGGCCACACATGTTGTATGGTATTCTTCAGGACATGTTGTACCTCTGTATAGATTTCACATGCTCTTCTGAAATAGGTAAGTACTGTATCATATTTATTGCTTCTATTTCATTCTCAACTGATCATTCTTTGCTGCTTTCTGGTAGGTATGCTCTACTTAGTGTGTAATTGAGCAGTGGTTTCCTCATTATACTTTCCAATGGCTTATGGTCCGACTGCACATTCACTTGTCAACCAGATGTATACTTGTGGAATTTTTCCATAACAAACAGAATGGCTAAACATTCTTTTTCAATCTGTGCATAACCTCGCTCTATTTGTGTTAGCGCTCTGCTTCCAAAAGCTATTGGTTAACTGCCTTGCATCAGGGCTGCTCCCATTCCTGTCTCTGATGAGTCACACTGTAACAGTAAACTCTCTTCAGGATTATAGTACTTCAGGATAGGTGCTGTTCCAATCATCTTCTTTATTTTGATGAATGCTTGTTCTTGTACATCTGTCCATCCCCATACTGTGTTTCTGTGTGTCAGTTGGCTCAACACTTCACAGTTGTCTGACAGGTGTGCACAGAATTTTGACAAGTAATTTGCCATCCCCAAAAGTCTTTGCACTCCTTTAACATCTGTAGGCCTGGGCATTTCCTTGATTGCTCAGAATTGTTCTGGATCAATATTTTGGCCTTCTGAGGTTAGCAGATGGCCTATGTATGGGACTTCAGACAATTTGAATTTCTCTGGGTTGAGCTTGATGTGTTTCTCTCTGCATCTTTGTAAGAACAGTCGCAGTTTTTTGTCGTGATCTCCTTCTCCTACTATCAGTACATCATCTGCTATGGTTCGGATTCCTGGGAGACCCTCCAGAGCATGGCTCAACTTCCTTTGAAATATATTTGGTGCAGGGCTAATTCCCACAGGCATTCTCAGCCACCTGTACCTACCACAGGGTGTAGTGAATGTGGTTAAGTAGCTGGAGTCTTCTTCTAGATGTACGTGCCAGAATCAATTTTGTACATCGCAAACAGTGAAAACTCTATCCTTAGACAAATCTGGCAATATGTCATCTATAGTAGGCAGTGGAAAGTGACTTTAAAAGCCTTGTTCAGTGGCCTGGGATCAATGCAGATTCGCAATTTCCCTGATGGCTTTTTAACAATCACAAGACTGCTGATCCAGTCAGTGCTCTTATCTACAGGAGTTATTATTACTCTGGTTTGCAAGCTTTGAAGCTCTTCCTTCAATAGTGTCATTAGAGCAACAGGCACTCTTCGTTTAGGCAATTTCACTGGTTCCACGCTGGTTTCCTTTTCAATTCTGTATTTGCCTTCCAGACAGCCTTCTCCCTCGAAGAGGTGTGCATACTCCTGTTTGATATTGTTCAGATTCCAAAGACTGCCCCCATCTTGAATCTCTGTTACAATCCTATCTATGGCTAGAATGTTTTCAAACTGCACTTTCATGAGGTTCATGGTCTGTACTGCTTTGCTGCCAAGGAGAGGCACTGAGGACTCCTCATCCACCACCATGAACTCCAAATGGTACAGTTTTCTGTTTCTGGGATTCCTGATTTTAATCCTGCATTTGCCAATAGGGTGTAACTTGCTTTTGTTGTACATCACCAGCACCTGACGTGTACCCTCAATCTGAGTGACAGGATTTAGCAAATTGATTGGGATGATATTACAGCTTACTCCACAATCCATCTGGAATCTGACTAGTTTGTCCTCAATAAGCATAGCTGTAAATAGTTGCTTTTGACCACTGTTCTCACTGTTCACTGTGAACTGTATTTACTGTTTCTTTCTCTGTCTGTGTAGTCACACTCAAAATCTTTTCATATGGCTCCTGCTCAGCATCTACCACATTGTGCACTCTTGCTTTGTTTCTCTGCTCTTTTGTCAAACATTTCACTGCAAAGTGGTTGTACTTTCCACATTGTTTACATTGTTTCCCATAGTCAGGGCACTTCTCTTTATTTCGTGCATGTGTTTTCCCACACAATTTACATAATAGCATGTGCTTAGCTTCCTTGAATGTATCTTGCTTCTTTGCATGCATTTCTTCAACTGTATTTCCTTTTCTTTTCTATTCTGTTTCAACAGTTGGTCAGCTCTGCAAATCTGTAAGCATTTGTCTAAAATCAGTGACATATTTATTGTTTTCTCTAGTGTCCTGGTTCCTTGTGAAAAATCAATATCTCAACAGTCTCGTTGAGTTTCGTTTTACAATGTGCATCAAAAGTGGTAATTGAAGTAGCCTAATCACAGTACACTGGTCCTGAGGAGTTGCTGCACAGAGTCTCGCACACCTCCTGTCCTGTTTCGCCTATCAGATAGTAGAATAATTTCACTTTCAGCTTGTCATCTCTCTCTTCCAGCATTATGTCGACATATAAATTGAATTCTTCTTTCCATCTCGTCCAAGCAGTGCTGGTGGTTTCAATCCGAGTCCACGGCTGCGTCCCAAATCGCACACTTGCTCCCTACACCCTTTGACAAGTGTACAAATTGTGCTTACATCACAGAGTGTGCACTTGAGTGAGGAGGGTGTAGGGTGTAGGTGAAACTAAAAGCGTTCAATGGGACACACTTCAGTGTCAGCATTCAGAGCCTTTGCCTTTGACTGAAAAACTACCTACGCAGTCTTTTCTTGTATTTGTATTAATTAAAATAGTAGTAATAATAATAATAATAATAATAATAATAATAATAATAATAATAATAATAATAATTTTGAAATACACTGTTTGTTAATATCACCTCCTAGTTTTATAGGATACTACTTCAGTAATTAATTAAATGATAGTTGCCAAAACATGTTTTGGTTTAACTTTCTAATCGTATATTTAAATCATGATTATATAATCATTTTATTTTATCTGTCTATGTATTATTTCCTTGATACATAATTTAACAATTTCTACAACTGTCTAGCTAACATTTATATACACCCGCCGCTGCTATATTTTCCCAGTTGACTTGCAAAGAGTTCTGGGACTTCAGCGCTAAACACTTCCACATAAGTGTACTCTTTTGTACACTCCGCTGAAGGGAGCATTGAAGGGTACAAACGGCTCGATTAGGCTCCTTCACTCGTTCCCTAAGGCAGTGGTTCTCAAACTTTTTTAACCAGGTACCACCTCTGATCAAACCAAAGCATCCAACTACCACCTACAAGTCACCTTCTCATAGGAACTGCAGAAAATATCAATGACTAACATAAGTGCACGCACGCACATGCACAAATAATGAAAATAGCACTGAGCACTTTTAGTGAGAGGGGTGAGACTGTTTAGCCGAGGAAAGCCTTGCAATGTCAGGAACGAGGGCAGTGAGCTTCAAAAACGCAGATCTGGCTCAGCACTCATTTTGTTGCAATACTTTGTCTTGATTGCAGTAAGATCAGAGAAATCTTTCTCACAAAGATAGGTAGTATCAAAAGGCATCAAAAACCGCACAGCCTTTAATGAGAGGGCTGGGTAGTCACTCTGTCTTTGGATCCAGAAGTTCAACAGTGACAGTTGTTTAAATTCTGACATCAAAGTATCATCAGATGTTAACTCGAGCAACTTCTCCCGCACAGGACAGATCCTCTGGTATTCCTGTGACATCAACAGTAAAGGGGTTCCTGATCCTGAGGATTGCCTGCCTTGATTTTATTAAAAAAAGCTGTAGCTTTTACTTCATTGCAGTGACCTTGTCAGACTTTAACAGAATTGTTAAAGAGAGCCCTTGCAGTCCCATATTCAGCTCATTCAAACGTGAGAATATATCAGCCAGGTAGGCTAATTGTACCAGCCATACTGGATCATCAGATAGACTTGCCAAAGGAGATTTCTGGATATACAGAAACATCTGGACATCTGGACATCAGAGCTCCGTGAGCCTCTGCCCCTTGATAAGCATCTCACTTCAGTATGTAGCAAAAGCTGCACATGTTCACTGCTCATTTTATTACAAAGCACACTGAACAGACCTGAATTAATTTGTCAGGCTTTGATAAAATTCACTACTTTGACAGCAGAGTCTAGTGCAGATTTTAAATCAGGCATGTTCCTGACTGCCAGTGCCTGGCCGTCGTGCATGCTGCAATGCGTCCACTTCATATCCAGAGCGGCCTCTCTAATCCGTGCAACTACACCGCTGTGTCGGCCTATCATCACTCTGTACAAACTCCGACACATTTTTTCCAGTTGATGCCATTCTCTTAGATAAATTAATTAATTCAGAAGAAAAATATGCTCCCCTGTATAGTTCTTGTTGGTAGTGGCTTACAGAACAGAAAGTCCTCATGGGACATGCCCTCATTTCTAATATAAACCTGCAAATTAGCCAAATCAGCGACATCAGTAGACTCATCTAATTGTAGTAAAAAGCATCTGCTCATCTTAATGCGCTCTACCAGAATACTTCTGACAGTATGTACCATATCAATAATTTTGTGAGTGAAAGGGGCACCAGGTCGAGCTGTTTAGCAGCTTTTTCTCCACACATAATGCGTCAGCTCTTTTGCCAATGGTAAACAAAGTTCGTCACCATTAGTGTGGACTTACAGTGAGGAAAAAAAGTATTTGATCCCCTGCTGATTTTGTACGTTTGCCCACTGACAAAGAAATGATCAGTCTATAATTTTAATGGTAGGTGTATTTTAACACTGAGAGACAGAATAACAACAAAAAAATCCAGAAAAACGCATTTCAAAAAAGTTATAAATTGATTTGCATGTTAATGAGGGAAATAAGTATTTGATCCCCTATCAATCAGCAAGATTTCTGGCTCCCAGGTGTCTTTTATACAGGTAACGAGCTGAGATTAGGGGCACTCTCTTAAAGGGAGTGCTCCTAATCTCAGCTCGTTACCTGTATAAAAGACACCTGTCCACAGAAGCAATCAATCAATCAGATTCCAAACTCTCCACCATGGCCAAGACCAAAGAGCTGTCCAAGGATGTCAGGGACAAGATTGTAGACCTACACAAGGCTGGAATGGGCTACAAGACCATCGCCAAGCAGCTTGGTGAGAAGGTGACAACAGTTGGTGCGATTATTTGCAAATGGAAGAAACACAAAATAACTGTCAGTCTCCCTCGGTCTGGGTTTCCATGCAAGATCTCACCTCGTGGAGTTTCAATGATCATGAGAACGGTGAGGAATCAGACCAGAACTACACGGGAGGATCTTGTTAATGATCGCAAAGAAGCTGGGACCATAGTCACCAAGAAACAATTGGTAACACACTACACCGTGAAGGACTGAAATCCTGCAGCGCCCGCAAGGTCCCCCTGCTCAAGAAAGCACATGTACAGGCCCGTCTGAAGTTTGCCAACATCTGAATGATTAAGAGGAGAACTAGGTGAAAGTGTTGTGGTCAGATGAGACCAAAATCAAGCTCTTTGGCATCAACTCAACTCGCCGTGTTTGGAGGAGGAGGAATGACCCCAAGAACACTATCCCCACCGTCAAACATGGAGGTGGAAACATTATGCTTTGGGGGTTTTTTCTGCTAAGGGGTCAGGACAACTGCACCGCATCAAAGGGATGATGGACGGGGCCATGTACCGTCAAATCTTGGGTGAGAACCTCCTTCCCTCAGCCAGGGCATTGAAAATGGGTCGTGGATGGTATTCCAGCATGACAATGACCCAAAACACACAGCCAAGGCAACAAAGGAGTGGCTCAAGAAGAAGCACATTAAGGTCCTGGAGTGGCCTAGCCAGTCTCCAGACCATAATCCCATAGAAAATCTGTGGAGGGAGCTGAAGGTTCGAGTTGCCAAACGTCAGCCTCGAAACCTTAATGACTTGGAGAGGATCTGCAAAGAGGAGTGGGACAAAATCCCTCCTGAGATGTGTGCAAACCTGGTGGCCAACTACAAGAAACGTCTGACCTCTGTGATTGCCAACAAGGGTTTTGCCACCAAGTACTAAGTCGAAGGGGTCAAATACTTATTTCCCTCATTAACATGCAAATCAATGTATAACTTTTTTGAAATGCATTTTTCTGGATTTTGTTGTTGTTATTCTGTCTCTGTTAAAATACACCTACCATTAAAATTATAGACTGATAATTTCTTTGTCAGTGGGCAAACATACAAAATCAGCAGGGGATCAAATACTTTTTTCCCCCACTGTACCTGCTAAAGCAATGCGCAGACTAGCATGGTAAGATGCTTCTTGGGCTTTGGAAACTGGAGTAGCACTGTTCCTTATGGTGGACGTGCGCTGCTTCAGATCTTTTAAGTTTCCTCTTAAAAAATCGACAGGCTCATATCCTTCAAGATCGCATGTTTCGTGGTGAAGTGGTGGCTCAGATGTGCTGCTTCATGCTCTCACTGCTGAGCATCTCACAGACACGACACACTTGGCTCTTCCTGGTGTAAGTAAATCCCAAACTTAGATAATTTTGGATCGTACTGCCTTGTTGCCATTTTCTGACGCTTGCTAACACCAGCAGTCTGTATCGGGTTCAGCAGCAGAGCTAGTGTCCATTTATTATCCTCCTCCTTCTCAACGTGTGTGTCTGATCTATCAGTCCTCTTGGAGTTGTCCTTTCAGCCATGATATTCAGTTGATTTTGCGAGGTATTCATTGTAATCGCTCTGCTGGCGGATGTGGCGCTACACTGTCTCTCTGAGCTCGAGAGCAGTATAAACACTTGAGTATTAGCGTGCGCAGTGCCGACGTAGCGAACAGGGACTTAATAGACGTAATAAACTATTTTTATTAAAATAGAAAATATGAAAACCGAAGCTTTGTTAAACAAATTCAATACATTACAAATAAAGAATTTACATAGATTTTATTATTATTATTATTATTATTATTATTATTATTATTATTATTATTATTATTTTAATTAAAAAATGTTCTGTGCACACAACATATTACAGGGTAGTCTGGCTTACCACCTGGGGGCGCTCCGCGTACCACAGTTTGAGAACCACTGCCCTAAGGGATTGGGACAGCCCTTAAGATGCCACCAGAGTACTTCCGCCCCACAAGGGAAGGGAACGAGGAAACAAGTGTGCGATTTGGGACGCAGCCCACCTTCCATGTCTCTATTTTGTTTTTCTTTTTCTTGCCACTGGTTGTTTTGTTTGGTTGTTTTGTTTTGTTTCTTTGTCAAATGCATTTTCCATTTATATTTAATGTAAAATGCAGGTTTTTATTTTTATTGTTTTAAATGTTTTTTTATTTATCTGGTGCATTTTCTGTTAATTCTGAACACATTTGACCATTTTGTTAGTTTGGTTGTTTGCCCTTTAAACACAGTTTGTTTTGAATGATGTATTGCACATGTATATTTTGAGTTCATGTATATTTTGGTTAATTTCAAATCATGTCAAGATTTTAAAAAGTTTTAAGTGATTTTAGAGTTTTTTTTTTTTTTTTTAATCACAAGTATTACAATTTTGAATGTTTTTATTTTTGAAAATGTAAAATAATTAACCAATAAAAACAGTATTTTCTTGCCACTGAGTTCATCTTCTTTTTATGTTATTGTATTCCTTTATTCAGGGTTCTCTTTTTTTTCCTCTGCTACCATCATGTTATGTGATCTACTTACTTTTAAGTATAACTGACCCGACTCCACTATTCTCTTCACTCAAACACACGCTTTATTTCCTCTTCACTCTACTTCCTCTGATACAATCACTTTTGTCCCTACACAACACAGTTACACTAACTATTGTTACAAATTGTAAGGTGCATAGATTTTAATACAATTCAGATTTATTCCATTTTAGTTTCTTTGTTGGGTTTTAAGAAGACTGTTAACAGAAGCGACCTTGCAAACTTAATCAGTGAAGCTACCTTTTACAATTGCACAGCTTGACAATGTTCTGTAAAATTAATTATACTATATATGAGAGCATACTTTGGTATGAAAAAAAGTTTCAGCTTTGGTACATCATTTTGCATTGTCATGTCAAAATGCATGCATGCTCTTTACTTGTTTTCAAGGCGCTGAGTCCATCCATATTTAGTTTTGTTTTTGTTATTTTATCAAGTGGTTCATACTTAATTTGATTTGGTTATATTTAGGCATTGCATTTGTTTTTCTTTTCAGTTTAATGCTATCTTAAATAGGGAACTTCTGGGTAAGGGGGTGATAGGACTGGACATGCAAAAGTGTCTAAAACACACTTTTTATTTTCCAGCGATTTACAGACTGTATAAGGATCTGATGTCCGTTTTGCTGTGCTTGCAATAAACTGCCTGTTTGTCAGTCTGATCATTTGCCTATATCCTTTTTGTGCTAAGAGAAAAATCACATAATGCAAAGCCTCTTATTCAGCTGGTACAAGAACCATCGGCTACACGTACACTCTGTTCATAGCAGTAATTATACTACAAAATATATCTTGATGACAATTTAGGAGAAGGAGCTGATTGCAAATGAATAACAGCATCATTATGTTTTTTCCCTTCTAGGTGCCCACCCCTGTCTGTAATATACTGCATTCTCTCTCCATGAAGCACCTGTGAAAAATGCAAAACCCTAGAAGTCTGTTGGTTGTACATTGGTAATTGAATTTTGTCAAGGATGATGGTTTCTCCTTCAAACACCCGTTTTTCCCATATGCCAGTCACACAAAATGAGAGGCCTCAGCTCCCAAGACAGTCAAAGGTCCACAAAAGTGCAGATTCCTGTAAAACCTGCCAAATGTAACATGGGGCGTGACCCAAGCACAGAGACGTACAGAGAGGTCAAACAAGCAAAGGGTCAAAGGGCAGAGACAGGATCAGTGGGGTAGTCAAAGGGCCAGACAGAAGGTCAGGCGATCAGGTAAACAATCCAGAGGTGGCAAACCAGGAATCAAGGGTTAAAATGTTACAAGAGATGCTAGGAGAGTTGATTGTGTTGGTGTGTTTATTATTATTGTGTTTTTTCCTTTATTATGGAGTGATTTGTTATGGGTTTACAATTGCACTTTTTTTCATTTTCACTACTTCTTCACTTTTTCACTTTGTTTATTAATCAATCACTGCAGAGCAGGTCCCGAGGCCTTATGGATACCTCCACTCGCTTTTATTGTTAGTAATAGGACCTCCAGCCCGGCAGACTTTGTGCCCCATCCCGTAATCACTGGTAATAAATAAATTGTTCATTTTTGCAATTCCTAGTATTGACTCTGTCGTGTGATCTTGCCAAGGCCTGTGCGGGGAGAGGGGGGAATAGTGAGACCCCCTCCTTACTTGAATAAAATAGGGGTGAGGCTTGGTCACGTGACAGTGGCAATCACTGCAAACGGAACTTTGTTACGTCACACCAGCAGCTGACTGTGTCGAATTGGTTTGGAGAATATGTGTCGGTTTGCCAAACACCTATAATGCTTAAAAGAGGTCTGAATCACTTCAAATCCGAAGGTTATAGAGTGGAGACAGATTTGCAGATGCTACAGAATACATTTATTGAGTCAGAGAGAGATAGAGAGATATTTGATGTACAGATAGCGATAGATGATAGCAAGTTAGATTTAGAGATAGTTATAGAGACATGATTTAGTGACAGATGGATAGATAGATAGATAGATTGATAGATATAGTGGTATAGAGTCAGTCCCAGCACTGTAGAAACAATTTTTTAAAAATATTTAAATTACACCAATTGTCCAGTTGCATAATGTCCCTCCAACACATTTGCCTCTTCAACACAATCAATATCCTTCTTTATACAAGCACATATGTCTTTCTCCAGTTCCCAAAATATAGTCTTCTTTTACTCTCTGTTATATACATCATCACCTTCCCAGTTGCACAAGCATATCTGTCTGATAAACAAAATGAAGGCTATACTCTATATAGTATATATATATCTATTGGAGAGGTTGAACTTGAAGAGGTTTGAGTGCATCCAGGCATAGATAGCAGACAGACAGGAAGAGGAAGGAAAAGACAGGAAGAAATCAGCGTAGAAATGGTAGGAGAAACCATTGGATGCGATGAGGGGGCCCAGGAAGCGAATGTAGAAAGACAACAGCATGGGGCCCAGGACAGAGCCTCAAGGGGTACGCCTGTGAGGAGAGGTTGAGGTGTGGATGACGAACCTCGCCATGTCACTTGGTAGGTCCAGTTGTTGAGGTAGGAGGACAACCATGTGAGAGCAGTTCCAGAGATTCCAAGGTCTGCAAGGCAGGAGAGGAGGATGGAGTGATCATTGTTGTCAAACACTGCAGAGAGATCAAGGAGGATGAGGACTGAGGTGAGGGAGGCCACCCGAGCCCAACTGAGGGAGTCAGTGACTGTCAGGAAAGCAGTCTCAGTGGAGTGGACCTGGATTGCAAAGGATGAAGAAGTGAATGATGGGAAAGAAATGCAGAGAGCTGACAGTGGATAGTTCACTCAAGGGTCTTTGAGATGAAGGGCAGTAGGGAGACAGGGCAGTAGTCCTGAAGAGAGGTATGGTCAAGGGTAGGTTTCTTGAGGAGTGGGATGACAGCAGCTTATTTAAAAGCAGAGGGGAAACAGCCAGAGAGGAGGGAGGGGTTGAGGAGGGAGGAGATGAAGGGGAGTAGATCAGGAGCAGTCACTTGGAGGAGGTGAGTGGGGAGAGGGTCCAGGGCACACGTTGTGGGTGTGTGACCTAGGAGCAGAGGGCAAAGTTCAGAGTCTGAGAGAGGTGAGAATGAAGAAAAGCAAGGATGATTAGTAGCAGAATTTGGCAGGATGGGAGAGGAGGGGAGACTGTTGAAGAGCTTGTGGATGTCTGTGATCTTGGAGGAGAAGAAGGAGGCAAAATCATCAGCAGAGAGAGATGAGGGGGGAGGAAGGGGAGGGGGCGAAGAGGGAGGAGAAGGTGGAGTAGTGAGTGAGGAGGAGAATGTGGACAATGGCATTAGAGCGGTAGAGGTCAGTGGCAGCTGGGAGTTTGGACCTCACTACACTACAACTCACATCACTACAAACAGGCACTAGTCAAGAGGTACAGTGCTATAAGGCTCAGAAATTATACTGAGTGTTATCAAGACTTCACAAATGGTAAGTGAAACAAAGGGGTATATATATACATGTGGAGCAGAGGGAGGCAGGAGATGGAGGAGGGAGTGTAGACCAGTGGGAGAAGAGGGTTGGTGGAACAAGTGATTATGGTGATGAGGAGTGTTAATTGGATGATTGCACATGTTGCTGTGGAATGTCAGAGCTGGGTTTAGAATTCGGGGATGATGACCTCTGGTGGCTGACTGGGGAAGTGTGGGGGTAAGATATCACACCAAGAGACTATGCAACGTTGCTTGTGCAAAATTAACACATGCTCTGTGAGTTTTCTTTGTGGATTGCTTGGAGATCCTGATTGCCTCTACTTGTGATGGAGACACCTGTTGGTTTTGAAAGGCCTGTGGCATGTGTGCCTGCTTCTAATTGAATGATAATGTTCCTACAAGCAGGGGGTGTGAGAGTGTGTACTCCTCAGCTTTGCAGTTATGGGGGAAGGGAAAATTGCTGTTTCCCCAGTGTGTCTGCAATCAGTTTCTCAGTGGTAGATTGTATTTATTGTTTGATCATTTGTTTGTGTTTTGTGCTCGTTTTGTTTTGTGGCCTGCCCCTTGAGGCGTGGATTTAATGAGGAAATGGATGCTCCCAAAGGATATTCTGTACTCAGTTTTCATTTGTGTCTCCTTCTTCAAAACTGCCTTGAATATCTTGGCAGAAAAAATTAAATAATAATAATAATTAAAAAAATATGCATAAAGAATAGTTCTAATCATTCTGTACTGATTTTCTAGTTCGCTGTTAGATTTTAAAATAGTTCATTTTTTAGACATCTGCGATAGTGTGATGAGATTTTATATTACCATTATTACCATATTACCATGCTAATTGTACTTTTCCAGGATCCCAACCAACCTTATAACATAGACTCCAGGGGATGCTGTCAAAACATTGGAAAATAGATTGAAAAGCTAAGCTCAAAAGAAAAACAAAATATACCATATATATATATATATATATATATATATATATATATGGTATATTTTGCAATGCTATATATATATATATATATATATATATATATATATATATATATATATATATATATATATATATACACATGCAAAGTGATAGCATTGCAATTGATGTGTATTGTAATTCTAGCAATAGACCTATGAAATGTGAATAAAATGGTACTGTGCAATGATAAGACATCACGTGGCCAGGATAGTATGTTTCTCCAACATTAGCCTCCCGTGGTTTTGTCAAACCCAAAATACAACCAAGCTACAACCTCACAGAAAGAAATATGTTAGCTGAGATTACTTGGACAAATGCTTAGTGTCTGTGAAAGTCAGACTCACGTCGTCTGAAAAGCTGTGGAGTACACTCAGTTTGACATTAATAGTGCAACTATCTGATTGAATTTGCAGTGTGTGATGAATTCCAAAGCCAACATTGCCGCTAAGCAAGAGAACATATGCCTGTGCTTTGAATTTTGTTGTATTATAAAAATAACCATACAAAATAATCAAATTCTGCATCTGCATTGGTGCCATATATGAAAAATAAGTAGCATTATTAAGTAAAATTTGAATCCAGATCAACTAACAAAATTCTACTAAATAAAAGACGTATGTGGGGTACTTGAATTGTATGAATATCTTCTCACTTCTCCACATTATCTGCAGTGCGGTGAGATCCTGGCACGGAATGGCTACCAGGCATCGCCCAGGGAGCAAACACATTACTGTGGTGGATGAAGTGTCTCCTTCCAATTGTTAAGTGCTTTGGCATACTTCAGGATGAATGGTGCCATATACAGTGAGGGAAAAAAGTATTTGATCCCCTGCTGATTTTGTAAGTTTTCCCACTGACAAAGAAATGATCAGTCTATAATTTTAATGGTAGGTGTATTTTAACAGTGAGAGACAGAATAACAACAAACAAATCCAGAAAAATTCATTTCAAAAAAGTTATAAATTGATTTGCATGTTAATGAGGGAAATAAGTATTTGATCCCCTATCAATCAGCAAGATTTCTGTCTCCCAGGTGTCTTTTATACAGGTAACGAGCTGAGATTAGGTGCTCCTAATCTCAGCTCGTTACCTGTATAAAAGACACCTGTCCACAGAAGGAATCAAACAATCAGATTCCAAACTCTCCACCATGGCCAAGACCAAAGAGCTGTCCAAGGATGTCAGGGACAAGATTGTAGACCTACACAAGGCTGGAATGGGCTACAAGACCATCACCAAGCAGCTTGGTGAGAAGGTGACAACAGTTGGTGCGATTATTTGCAAATGGAAGAAACACAAAATAACTGTCAGTCTCCCTCGGTCTGGGGCTCCATGCAAGATCTCACCACGTAGAGTTTCAATGATCATGAGAACGGTGAGGAATCAGCCCAGAACTACACGGGAGGATCTTGTTAATGATCTCAAGGCAGCTGGGACCATAGTCACCAAGAAAACAATTGGTAACACACTACGCCGTGAAGGACTGAAATCCTGCAACGCCCGCAAGGTCCCCCTGCTCAAGAAAGCACATGTACACGCCCGTCTGAAGTTTGCCAACATCTGAATGATTCAGAGGAGAACTGGGTGAAAGTGTTGTTTAGCATCAACTCAACTCGCCGTGTTTCAAGGAGGAGGAATGACCCCAAGAACAACATCCCCACCGTCAAACATGGAGGTGGAAACATTATGCTTTGGGGGTGTTTTTCTGCTAAGGGGACAGGACAACTGCACCGCATCAAAGGGACGATGGACGGGGCCATGTACCGTCAAATCTTGGGTGAGAACCTCCTTCCCTCAGCCAGGGCATTGAAAATGGGTGGTGGATGGGTATTCCAGCATGACAATGACCCAAAACACACAGCCAAGGCAACAAAGCAGTGGCTCAAGAAGAAGCACATTAAGGTCCTGGAGTGGCCTAGCCAGTCTCCAGACCTTAATCCCATAGAAAATCTGTGGAGGGAGCTGAAGGTTCGAGTTGCCAAACGTCAGCCTCGAAACCTTAATGACTTGGAGAGGATCTGCAAAGAGGAGTGGGACAAAATCCCTCCTGAGATGTGTGCAAACCTGGTGGCCAACTACAAGAAACATCTGACCTCTGTGATTGCCAACAAGGGCTTTGCCACCAAGTACAAAGTCGAAGGGGTCAAATACTTATTTCACTCATTAACATGCAAATCAATTTATAACTTTTTTGAAATGCGTTTTTCTGGATTTTTTTGTTATTATTCTGTCTCTCACTGTTAAAATACACCTACCATTAAAATTATAGACTGATCATTTCTTTGTCAGTGGGCAAACGTACAAAATCAGCAGGGGATCAAATACTTTTTTCCCTCACTGTACATGCATTATTTTTATTATTAATTTTGGTTATTAAATAATTATTTTGCTATTTTGCAGGTCATGACGTTCTTTATGTAGACCGGTCCGTGTATAGTTCAAGCTCCCACAGTCAACAGATGTATTTAAACACATGTGCCAGCAATCCAAATAAAAAATAATTTTAATTTGAAAACAATAGTAAAACTTTTTTTTTTATAAAGACTTCACTCCATATCAGAAAACGTATTATGACTAATTCAACCACTAGCGCTATGTTTAAACATGTAGCCTACAATTATTTTGAATTGCACCATCAAAAGTTTTGCCAAGCGTGTTCCCCCAAGAATTGGGCCTTCCCCACTTTTGTGCAACACGTATCTGGTGCTGTCACTGACACACACACACATGTCTATCTTCACAGGCTAGACCAAATCAAAACTTTGACCATGTGATGATCTAGTACCCTTTTGATCTATAAGTAGTAGAAAGTGGCTTCTGACATGAAATTAAAAGCTGTTTCACTCTCCTCCATCTTCTTCATTCTCTCTAACCTTGGAACTTCAGGCACTGCTTTTGCTCTTCTTTTTCTGCCTCTCTGTTACCAAATTGAAGCCTCTCTCTCTCTCTCTCTCTCTCTCTCTCTCTCTCTCTGTCTGTCTCTCACTCTCGCTCTCTCTCTCTTTCTCTCTCTCCACCTCACCCTCTCTACCAGTCTGGTTCCATCATCACATCTCAGTTAATTTTTATTTTAAGGTTTTAAGGTTTATGGAATATATGAAAGGAGTCTTTTTGAAGTCTACATTTAATTTACACAAAAAAGGTTACTAAGAAGATGGTGGTATAAAAAACTACTATAAATCATTTGAATCTTGCAACTAAAAACACCAGATGAGAATAAACAGCCACATTATTATTATTATTATTATTATTATTATTATTATTATTATTATTATTATTATTATCAGTACTACTACTTCTACTATAACTATTACCCAATATCACTAATATCTATGTATAAATTCCGATAAATTCATCCTTCAAATGAACAATTATTCTGTGTTTTAACACCAACTGGAAAATATCACAGGTCTCATTTATGCCAAAACACAAGAGACACGCCTTATTAGTATCTTCTCTCATTACAGCCGAAGTTACAGAGATCGACTAACAAAATGCACAATTTAGTGTAAAAAGTATATTGTGCTCGGTTTCCACAGCTGCACCAGTTGCTGAAGACGTCATTTGCGCGGGGCTTTATCACCTGACCCTTGAGAGACGAGACCTGAGGAGCGCTTTCACCTGCAGAGACTTTCCAATCCCAAACGCTGGAGGTGAATGAGAGCTGCGAGGTAAGCCTTTTTTCTGTCTCTCTCTCTGATTTTTTCATTTTCTTTCCTTAAAATAACTCGTATTTTGCTATTTTATTTTGTTTTGCATGCATTTACATTTCTTTTGGAAACACATTGAATGATCATTGGAACTGCATGATAACGGACTATTCGCTTTTTCCACAATGTGCACGTCTGACAGTTTTTACTGAGTTTTAAAGTTGACAAGCTAGATCATTTGGAGATACTCGTATTAAATGTGATTAAAATACGTTTTATTAAACTGACCTTTGTGATTCGTCTTCCCCGTTTCATTTTTTCGTTATGAAGCTGACGGTAGGCTGCATAATAGTATTATAACATTTTCAAATGTGGAAAAATGCGATACCCTACATATTTTCCTAATCTAATTTACTTGATGGAAAATTGCAGCCTGTTATTTAAGAAAGTTGTAAACACAGAGAAAGTTAATGGGAACACAAGTGCATTGGGATAATGGGATAATGTACACTACTGTGAAAAACAGCTGCTGCGGGTCATGTATTTACCTGAATGATGATGGTGTAGCTATTATTATAGGTATTTGTAATTTGCGAATATTCTTAATGCTTTCAATTTTAATGAAGATGCTGCATTTTTCCAGATTCAGATTGCCGTTGACTAATTGTATTTATTTATGTATTTATTAATAACAGGATAAAACCGCACAATAATACAAATGCAACGACAAACTGAATACAATGCAAATTAAACTAATGCATCTGTTTAAAACACTCTCATGCCTAAAGAACATGAGGTTTACTGTTGAATTCAACTATACTGATTTGGCAATGTAATTTATTTTGAGTCTATCCAGGACCAAGGAATAAAATATAGAACTAGCCTATAAATTGTCCACTGGGGACCTTAGAATGTAAAAATGCATGAGATTCAAGTCTGTTATTACTGCAAAGCTGTGATTCACATATATATTTACCTATTATAGATTGTATGCTCATGTATAATAGTGCTTCATTCACTATAAAGCAAGAGAGATCTAATTAACCAGGTTCTAACTGTGAAGGGTTATATGTTTAGAGTTGAATGCAACAGAGATAGTTGTTCATATACAATTGTAACTGTATGTTAAAGCTATATACCCATAATAGCTTTGTATATTAATACAGTGTCAATAGAAAGTCTACACCCTTGAACTTTTTTCACATTTTGTTGTGTCAATGCCTCAGAGTTTCATGCATTTAATGAGGATTTTTGTTTACTCTCATCTAAATACCATACTTCACACTGTTAATGGGGGGAAATGATTTATTGTGACAAATGTATATATAAAAAATACAAGACTGAAATATCATAATTGGAAAAGTCTTTACCTCCCTGAGTTAAGTACTCTTAGCAGCAATTACAGCTTTAAGTCTCTTGGGATAGGTCTAATTTTGGCAATAGTTGACCATTCTTCTTTTACAAAAAAATTCAAACTCTTTCAAGTTCAGGTGTTGGTGGACAGTATACTTCAAGTCATGGCACAAAGTTTAGATGGGATTTAGGTTGTGGCTCTGACTGGGCCTCTCAGTTATTTTGAAAGCTTCTTGGTGCTCATGGTTGAGTCTTTGGTTTGCACCAGTGGGAACCTGCTTAAACTCCTCAAATCATGTGAATCACTACAATTTAATATGGGTGGAGACCACTTAACTTGGTGTGATTTTGAAGGTGACCCCTTGTGCCTTGGCTGATTTAGGATTGATATTACAAGGGAGGTGGACACTTATCCAACCAAGCTATTTCATTTTTTAATTTTAATAATGTATCTACACATTTCTAGAATATTCTTTTGTTGTTGGGTTATAAGGCAATAAAAAGTGAACATTTTGAATGGGGGGTGTAGACTTTAAATAATTACTGGATACCATTGCTACATTGCACAGGCAAGAGAAGTCTGTATAGACAGAAGTGATGGCAAAACACCCACTAAAAAAACTAATTTTTGAGAAAAAAAAAAAAATCATCTCTATAAGAAACCCCAAAATCAAATATATTATTAAGAATGGTTAATATTGTCATCCTGGACAATGGCGTCTGCTAATAAATAAATAATAATAATAATATATGCTTTAAAATCAATATTTCTGTCCAGCTAAAAGCCTAGAAGGCATTTAACATCATGGCATTACATTTTTTTGTAAGATGAATTGCAGCATCCTAAACTGAATCAAAAACAGGCTATTTAATAACACATTGCCAGAGTGGTTGAAGATTTATTCAGCTTCATGAACTGAATGGAATTATTGTTGCTCATGATTTAGATAGTTTGTTGTAATTCAGAATTTCCTCAAATGGATGATAACACAGCATTTATAATTTCTGTTTATTTGTAGAAAAAGGCACCTACATATCTGTAAATGTAAGCTTATTTACTGTAATGTGAGATATGTTTTTTTACATGATGTTGTTACCCTTGCCACTGTCTATATGTAGTACATGGCATGTGTTTAAATTTACAAATGTCACTTTTGATAAGAGTCCACTAAATAAATTACGTAAATGATTCATGTAAGCATGATTCAGTGTAGGTTGCAGTTGTCAACACCACTGCCTCGCAGCTCCTGAGACCCAGGTTCGATGGAGTTACTGAATCAAGTGAGGTTGACTGGCTACTCTACATTGCCCTGTAGTTGCATGAGTGTGGTGTTTGCGATGGACCCCCCCATCGACGCTGTACTGGATATAGTGTGTGTTGAAGATGGATGTAGTGGAGGCGGTCACTTCTGTTGTGCCCTTGAGTAAGGTACATTATCTTGATTGCTCCAGTAAACAATTAGCTGTATAAATGGGTATTTATATATACAGATAATGTGATGTATTGTAACAATTGGAAGCTGCCCTGGATAAGGGCATTGACTAAGGAATATAACCATAAGTATAACATTGTGTCAGTGTTCATGTATATTTCTGCATTGTTTTTTATGATGTCATACTTGGCAGAAGCAAATATGTTGTGCTGGAATGTAATGTGTTAACATGGGGCACTCACATTCCCCCAATCTTAACTTGACTGCAATGAGTGGACCCAATAGGTATTTGACAGAATCTGGCATTTTAAGGCTCTCCTTTTTATCCCTGATCTTCCTGCCCAGGCCAATACAAAGTCCTGTTTGTGCTAGCTGTACCATAAGAGCTCAGTCAAAAGGAAAAAAAAGTATGATTAAAAAAAACTAAAATAAAGAACCTCCTCCTGTTGCTTTAATCAAAAGAATTACCAATGTAATTATTATGACCTTCCTGTAATGATCAATGATATCCTGGGTGGTGAGATGGTGAAGAGATCTTATGCTCATCCATTGATGCCTTTCCAAAGTTTACCCATCCCCTGCCTTAACTTAATCAGCTAGATTGTTTACAGTTTTCTACTGACTGGGATATCATTGATTTAAATTTAAAAAAATTGTCCTGACAATTTATCAGACTAAGTGAATCACTGACTCATGTGCAGAGTAGGAGTAAATTAATCCACAGTGAAGATTAAGCTTGCAGAACAACTCAGTGGCAATTCACTTTCTCTCTGGCTGGGGGGTTCTTTCCTTGCATTCATTCCTTGAATTCTTGTATAATGCAACACCTTCATCTGGTCAATTAAACTTGGATATACTGTGTTGCAGTTGCATATCTGTAGCCAATTAAGAGCACTTCCTGAACCAGACTCTAGTAATGATTTAGATGTTTTCCTTGTCTCTTTTTAAGTTTGAATGTTCTACTGTCTTTGAACTCTTTTGGAAATTTTTAGTATGTGGTTCTGAAGCTCAGAATGGATGTCTCTTTTGGTTCCCTGAGGAAGATATTCAGTTAAACAGTCAACTTATAATGCTTGGTTATCTGAAATGAAGAAACAGTTCCTCAGAGGGTGTTTTAGGAAATTACCCTTCACCTCAGAAAGACTTGAATAAGCCTTATTTCAAACTCACTGATAGGCCCATATGTGCAGCCAGTCACTTGGCCCACCTCCTGCTTCAGCCCAAATACACTGCACAAAGGAGAAACACCCTCTTCGCCCTGAAGGCTGAAGGAGCGACCCCAAAACTGTTTATTAATTTCAAATAACTGAAGTTGCATCCCCAAACCAATGTTATCTTTCAATTTACAAACGGTTACCCGGAGGGTGTTGGGAGGTCTAGCCATTTTGTCATGATTGAGGACATATCGGCAGAGATCAGAGAACAGCACTGCCAAGGAACTCACCATAGGCGTCAGGAGATAAGGACCAGGGAGAGACTCAATAGAGTCACAACAGGCAACACAAAAAATGGAGCAGGTACATTCAGCCTGTAGGGACAAGTTAGATTACAACAGACAATACATTCAACCTGCTTTGAATGTCAATATAAAGGATGCAGCACATTCAACATCCAGTCAAGGGAAAAGGGGAGCAGGGAGATACACATGTAATTTCCAGAGCAACATTCTGCAGCCATATAACAGAGCAGGGACCACACCCCACTTGACAGCAGTTGAATATCCAGGATGGAGCCGAGCTCAACATCCAACCAACAGAAGAGCAGGGAGAGCTTAATCCTGCTCAGACTAAGATGGGCCCTGTCAGGGATGAACAAATCTCAGACAGACAGTAGTCACCCTGAAAAAGTAGCCATTCCCCGTGTGGAAAGCACCCTTAGCCACTGTGGCACTGGAAGGCAAGCTGACTCATAGGCCAATGCTATGGCATCCACAATCCAGTAAAACAGGCAATATTTTCATAAAGCCTCTCCCAAAACATGAGCAGCATAGCAGACATACAGCTGATCAGTCTGCCGAATTGCGTGCGTCCTTTAAACATAGCACTGCCATGCCTGCACAGGGAAAAGCAAATGCATACAGCGCTCCTTATCCGAAGAGAACGGTGGAGGATGAAAAGCCATCAACTCCACCGGCCTGTTGACATGGGATAGGGATAAATCCTTAGGGAGAAAAGTGGGCTTAGGACGCAGGAAGGTCATCCCCTATGAAACGCAAACAGGAAGGATGCAGGGTAATGGGGACAGGGAGAAGGTGAAAAATGCTCCAAACTTTGGAGTTTGAGAGATGGATGTTGAAGTCTCCCAGGAGGATGGTAAGGGAGGAGAGTGATTAGAGGGAGGAGAGAAGAATGTCCAGTTCATGCAGAAAGGTGGTGAGTGGACCAGGAGAATGGTAGAGGCTACTTGGAAGAGGTGACAGGGAGAGGTGAGTTCTACTGCAGGAATTCAAAGCTGTTAGTAGAGATGGAGGAGAGAAAGGAGGCAACAGAGAAGAGAAGGGTAGAGCAACAACCTCATCCCTCCACCCCACCCAGATGGACAAGGAGAATGGGACAGGACAAACTGAGAGGCCAGGGATCCAGGTGTAGTTGAGTTCTCAGTGGAGATCCATGTTTCAGTGAGAGCAAGGAAGTCCAGAGAGAGGTAGGATGCATAAGCAGAGATTAAGTCAGCCTTGTTAGAGTGTTCCTCAGACATCTGGAGAGGGGAATGTAGTGGAGGGAGGAGTGTGGCATACTGATGAGATAGGAGGGGTTAGGGAAGCAGTGGCAAGCAGGTGAACAGATGTATATACAATATATTACCACAAGTATTTGAAAGACTTCCAACAACACAGAAGAAGTAAGGCTCTCAGTTTCTCATTGAAAAGGCAAAGAGGACGATTCTCCTGTGTACTTGGGGTGAAGCAGGAAGTAGGCCAAGTCACCACTGCACACAGGGGCCTATCGGCAACTCTGAAATAGGTCTTATTCAAGTGTATCCGAGTTGAAAGGTAATTTCCCAACACCCTCTGGGGAACAGTTTCAAAATAGAAAGGTAAACCAAATTTGTCATTGTCTGCAGTTTTTAGTTATAGTTATATTTATAGTTTAGATACAGTTATTTATTTGGTTATTAGTGGCTGTTTGATTTCAGAACAGAATATTTTCTTAGAACGTAGAATCGGCTTTGTGTAAACAGTGGCCTCTGTCTTCAGTCCTTAAGCTGCAGTTAACACCTGTTTTTACAAATCAAAAATCTACCGTTGAGTGCTTGTTTTTTAGCTTTAAGAGATAAATTTAACATGACCTTTAAGTTGATGTGTTTTTTTTATTTTGGGTTTGTTTTTTCATGAGTTTAAAGTCGTCTTTGGATTTGACTTGTTCAGTATCCTTCAAGATTGTTACTGTTACCCAGTTGTCATGTCTTGGTAGTCTTAAAATCTTTTTAGCCCCATAAGTTATGGTTATGAAAGCCAATCACAGCAGTATGAATCTGTGTTATTATGTTTGACTGAATGCTTTTATTTCCAGTTCAGGTTTCTGAATGCAAAAAGCAGAAGCCTAGCTTTTTCAAATCTGGCAGCAGCAAGGCCCTTGTCTGTCTGTCTGTAAAGAAATCCGTCTTTTGCAGCACCTGATATACAATGGCAATAGGCTTCTTGCCCATCCCACTCATTTGACTTTCGTAGGGGTTCCAAGAATGGAAAATTACTACCCTGCAAAAGTTTTGGAGTTGCTAATGAAACAGTAATGTAATGTAACAAAGCAACCATACCTTCAAATGATTCGCACAGTTGAGCACAAGCCCTAGTTTTTCACTTATTTCTCTTTTGTAGGACTGACTGTTCACCATGAACACAACAATGGGAACGCAGCAGCCCAATGGTACCTTCCTGCCTTACTATCTCCACTCCACTTCAGTGGCTGCCAGCTACATTGTGTCCTACTTCTTCATCTTCGTGCTGTGCATGGTGGGGAATGGGCTGGTGTGCTTCGTGGTCCTCCGTAACCGGAGGATGCGCACCGTCACCAACCTCTTCATACTCAACCTGGCCATCAGTGACCTGCTGGTGGGCATCTTCTGTGTGCCAACAACTCTGGTGGACAATCTCATTACAGGTGAGTCTGCTCCACGCACAGCCAGCTATCCCACAAAGAATGTTTGCCACGGCTTCTCCAGAAAGGGTGCATGAAATTATTATTACATAGCATTGTTTGGATTGATTATTTGGTGTTAGAATGGTACTGACATAGTGTGGAGGAACGTCTGTGAAAGTTTGTATTAGTCAATCAATTATTGCACTTTTCATTTGATATGTATGTATACAATTGCCTTACTACTCATATGCCAAACAAACACTCAGTGGCTATGATTAGGTACACCTATCTTGTACCGTGTAGGACCCCCTTTTGGCTCCAGAACAGCTGCAAATCTTTGCGGTGTGGATTCAGCAAGGTGCTGGAAACATTCCTTAGGGATTTTGATCCATGCTGACTCGATAGCATCATGCAGTTCCTGCAGATTTGTCAGCCACACATTCATGCTGCGAAACCTCCCGTTCCACCTCTTCCCAAAGGTACTCCATTGGATTGAGATCTGGGGACTGTGCAGGCCATTGGAGTAACCTTGAAGTTACTGTCATGTTCGTGGCACCAGCTTGAGATGACATGGCGCATTATACTGCTGGATGTGGCCATAAAGGAATGCACAAGTACGCTTTGGCATTCAAATGATGCCCAATTGGTATTAAGGGCCTTAATGTATGCCAAGAAAACATTCCCCACACCATTACACCACCACCACAAACCTGTACCCTTGATACAGTGAGGGAAAAAAGTATTTGATCCCCTGCTGATTTTGTACGTTTGCCCACTGACAAAGAAATGATCAGTCTATAACTTTAATGGTAGGTGTATTTTAATAGTGAGAGACAGAATAACAACAAAAAAAGATGTCTGGCTCCCAGGTGTCTTTTATACAGGTAACGAGCTGAGATTAGGAGCACTCTCTTAAAGGGAGTTCTCCTAATCTCAGCTCGTTACCTGTATAAAAGACACCTATCCACAGAAGCAATCAATCAATCAGATTCCAAACTCTCCACCATGGCCAAGACCAAAGAGCTGTCCAAGGATGTCAGGGACAAGATTGTAGACCTACACAAGGCTGGAATGGGCTACAAGACCATCGCCAAGCAGCTTGGTGAGAAGGTGACAACAGTTGGTGCGATTATTCGCAAATGGAAGAAACACAAAATAACTGTCAGTCTCCCTCGGTCTGGGGCTCCATGCAAGATCTCACCTCGTGGAGTTTCAATGATCATGAGAACGGTGAGGAATCAGCCCAGAACTACACGGGAGGATTTTGTTAATGATCTCAAGGCAGCTGGGACCATAGTCACCAAGAAAACAATTGGTAACACACTATGCCGTGAAGGACTGAAATCCTGCAGCGTCCGCAAGGTCCCCCTGCTCAAGAAAGCACATGTACAGGCCCGTCTGAAGTTCGCCAATGAACATCTGAATGATTCAGAGGAGAACTGGGTGAAAGTGTTGTGGTCAGATGAGACCAAAATCGAGCTCTTTGGTATCAACTCACCTCGTCGTGTTTGGAGGAGGAGGAATGATCCCAAGAACACCATCCCCACCATCAAACATGGAGGTGGAAACATTATGCTTTGGGGGGTTTTTCTGCTGGGGACAGGACAACTGCACCCCATCAAAGGGATGATGGATGGGGCCATGTAGCGTCAAATCTTGGGTGAGAACCTCCTTCCCTCAGCCAGGGCATTGAAAATGGGTCGTGGATGGGTATTCCAACATGACAACGACCCAAAACACACAGCCAAGGCAACAAAGGAGTGGCTCAAGAAGAAGCACATTAAGGTCCTGGAGTGGCCTAGCCAGTCTCCAGACCTTAATCCCATAGAAAATCTGTGGAGGGAGCTGAAGGTTAGAGTTGTCAAACGTCAGCCTCGAAACCTTAATGACTTGGAGAGGATCTGCAAAGAGGAGTGGGATCCCTCCTGAGATGTGTGCAAACCTGGTGGACAACTACGAGAAACGTCTGACCTCTGTGATTGCCAACAAGGGTTTTGCCACCAAGTACCAAGTACTAAGTCGAAGGGGTCAAATACTTATTTCCCTCATTAACATGCAAATCAATTTATAACTTTTTTGAAATGCGTTTTTCTGGATTTATTTGTTGTTATTCTGTCTCTCACTGTTAAAATACACCTACCATTAAAATTATAGACTGATCATTTCTTTTTCAGTGGGCAAACGTACAAAATCAGCAGGGGATCAAATACTTTTTTCCCTCACTGTACAAGACAGGATGGATTAATGTGGTTTATGCCAAATTCTAACCCTACCATCTGCATGTTGCAGCAGAAATCCAGATTCGTCAGACCAGGTGATGTTCTTCAATCGTCCAGTTTTGGTGATCATACGCCCAATGTAGCCTCATATTCCTGTTCTTAGCTGACAGGAGTGGAATTCGGCGTGGTCTTGTGCTGCTGTAGTTCATCCGCTTCAAGGTTCGATGCGTTGTGCGTTCAGAGATTACCTTTTGCACACCACTGTTGTAAAGAGTGGTTATTTGAGTATTGAACAAGTCTGGCCATTTTTGGCTGTTTTTTGTTTATCGCACCATTCTCTGTAAACTCTCAAGACTGTAGTGCGTGAAAATCCCAGGAGGTAAGCTGTTTCTGAGATGCTGGAGCCACCACGGTTCAATGCCACCAATAATCATACCACAGTCAAAATCACTTAGATGATGCGTCTTCCCCATTCTAATGTTTGTTTGAACAACAATCAACAATCAAAAATGTTGTTTGAATTGCAGCCACATGATTGCAGTGTTAACGTGTTAACGACCAGTTGTGGCCTCAGTGGCCACTGAGTATATATGAAAGAAATGATGGGTATGCAAGTGAAGAATGGTGCAAATATGTATTCAGTTCTCCAACATAGAGGTATTATTGAGAAAATAAAATAAATACTTGCATGTCTAACTTTACACCTCCCAATGTCTTCTAAAACAATCAGGAATTAATGGGATGTATGTTTAATTAAATCTTGTAAACTGTATTCAGTTATTTTAATGCTGGAGGTGCAATATCTATGAAATCACTGCCAATTATCTTTTATGTTGATCTTTCTGGATTTTAACATCACCAATTAATTACCAAAACAGATGGAATTAAGATTATACTTCCTATCTGTGCTGTACTATTTTCTATAGGTCAGCCTGTTCCCTGAGACACTGCTTTGCCCGACTTGGATGTTCCCTCCCTGTCAGAAAGTATTATGGACTTAAGAATTGATGGGTAACTGACATAAAATATGCAGGCTGAGGACCCATGATATCCTGAGAAGCAGAAAATCGAATTTGTCCAACTAATTATTGGTATTGTTGAGTCACAGAATGCAGAGCTCAGCATGGGAAAGGAGATCAAAAAACAATAAATAAATAAATAAATAAATAAATAAATAAAACTTTTAACTGAAAAAAGTGACCTTCATGAGATTCAGGGAAGTGCCCATTTGTCAATGTGGACTGTGGTTTGAAAGCCACAAAATGATTTGATTTTCTTCTTTTTACTGGGCTTGTCATTGCATCATTCAGAAAATTGCACATCATCTGGCTTTTTAAAACATTTTACCCGTGGGCTGGGTTTCTACCTCTGTTCCTTTAAAATAAATAAATAAACAAACAAATACAAATTTGGGAACAGTTAATTAGTGTTGTGTCTTTGTTAAATACACTGCTGTGCAAATACATGAATTGAGACTCAATCCTACATCTTGACTAAGGCCCATTAATATGTTTGCAGTAGTGGGATGTATGTTAGCTATGCTATTAGCAGAATGTTGTTGGAAGCTCTCAGTGCATTTTGAAAATGTATTTTCTTTGTTGTATAAGGGGTTGAATTGACTGAGGGAGGGCACTAGATGTTTGGGAAATCATTTTCCCTTATATGAAAGGTATATTATTAGTATTATGTGTGCTTACTATGTGAAACAAAGCTAATGACCTTGAAGTACACATGTAGGGTCTCTTAATTTCAGTAATCCACGTTACTTTATGGAGTTAGTAACAGTGAGTCATGTGAAATTCGAAGCTATTAGCAATGCTTGCTTCCTTAATTTGACTCCCCAGTGTTATTTTTCATGTAATTATCATTCCAGCTTATGGGTCTGTAATTTGTGGGTGTGTGAAATAATTGACATTGATGGGAAGTAGTCATCTGTTGCATCTGCAGGACAAAATGCCCAGGATACAAAAAACTTCAGAGAAAGCTCTGTCCCTTGTACAACCCCCTCAGAAACATACAGTAGTTACATCTCAGTTTCCTTTTGTCTGTTCCTCTATTTGGTATTAACGTAACATTTCCTAATATCATGTCCTACACAGTTTCACATTACATGGGCAGTAGAGATGTTTTAACAACCCACATCACACCACACCTGAAGGGTGAAGACATTCTGAATGCCAAGGACCTACATTTGATCAAAATGTTATTGAAGTGTTTTTCTGTGTTGTAGGCTGGCCATTCAGCCAGTTCATGTGCACCATGAGCGGACTGATCCAGGGGATGTCTGTCTCTGCATCTGTCTTCACCCTTGTGGCCATCGCTGTGGACAGGTAGGCCATCCTTTATCCTCTTCAGATTAGTGCAAGGACATCAAAAGGATGTCAAAACATTTTTTTCCCCTCTGTTTAATAATACTTTATGTAAAATGTTAATTGTGCAAACTGATCTTGATTTTGTTACGTTTATATAAAGTGCAAGTATAGCCACATTGCAACCAATGAGTAACTTCAATATCCTATTCTAAGCCTTTAGTTATTGGGATCATGTGATAACAGTTGGGAAGATCAAGGGTGCCCTATTCCCAATCTTGAGGGATACATTGTCTTATGGTATTTGTTTGAACCAAGTTCAGTTTGTATTAAGTATCTGATTAATGGGACTGATTTATGTCTATACTTTGTAGTAGCTGGCAATAAACCTACTTGACTCCAGATTTCAAAGATTGACTCCTGGTCTAGAATGAAAACGGGCCCCTTTTGAAGCACGTTGGTATCTTATGAGTGCAGAAAAATCCTGGTGGGTTACAGTGTCTTCAAGCTCAAAACACCCCAATTCAGCAAATTATTGGACTATCTGGAACCTATCAAACAATATTAAGGTGCTGATCCTTCCAAGATGCCTATAAAACCTGCTGGATTGCAGTCCTTTAGGACCAGAGCTGTGCATCCCTGATCAAAGTGATACCAACATAGCCATATCTACAGAAATGTGTATTAAATACATGCATTCATTAAAGATTATAGGGAGGTGAGAACTTTTAAGATTCTCATTGCATGTCATAGATTAATTCAATGTAAGGTTTTAATCTTACATCTACATTTTAAGTTTTATCTGAGTAACGAATCCAATTTCCTTTCAGAAAGCCATATATTAGTCTTAGCCAAACAACTGGATTAAGTGTTTAATGCATTCAATCACAAATATGCATTATGTATCCAGGCCCTTTGTTGAAATCTGAAAAGAAACTATAACTGTACAAATATATTTAAAGTAAATTAACTACAGTATTAGTAGGGCTGTGCTGGTAAACGGTATGCCGCCTCACCACGGTGTCATGCCCTCACCGCGGTGAAATATAATTTATTGTCAATACCGGCCTTTTATTTTTTATTTTTTATATAAATGTAGATTTTGAAGCGTCTGTTTTTGGTGATGCGGTAAGGTTGCTGCACTGTGGCATGGGATCTTGGTTCAAATCCAGCTGTGGCAGCTGCTTGAGCAACCTTCATAACACACAATGCTGCAAGCAAGGTTGCTCATGCAGCTGCCACAGCTGGATTCGAAAACAAAAATAGCCCACAATGATAAAAATGAGTAACCTTACTAACACACAATGTTCCTACAAGAGCTGTCCAAGGATGTCAGGGAGAAGATTGTAGACCTACACAAGGCTGGAATGGGCTACAAGACCATCACCAAGCAGCTTGGTGAGAAGGTGACAACAGTTGGTGCGATTATTCGCAAATGGAAGAAACACAAAATAACTGTCAGTCTCCCTCGGTCTGGGGCTCCATGCAAGATCTCACCTCGTGGAGTTTCAATGATCATGAGAACGGTGAGGAATCAGCCCAGAACTACACGGGAGGATCTTGTTAATGATCTCAAGGTAGCTGGGACCATAGTCACCAAGAAAACAATTGGTAACACACTACACCGTGAAGGACTGAAATCCTGCAGCGCCCGCAAGGTCCCCCTGCTCAAGAAAGCACATGTACAGGCCCGTCTGAAGTTTGCCAATGAACATCTGAATGATTCAGAGGAGAACTGGGTGAAAGTGTTGTGGTCAGATGAGACCAAAATCGAGCTCTTTGGCATCAACTCAACTCGCCGTGTTTGGAGGAGGAGGAATGACCCCAAGAACACCATCCCCAAACATGGAGGTGGAAACATTATGCTTTGGGGGTGTTTTTCTGCTAAGGGGACAGGACAACTGCACCGCATCAAAGGGATGATGGACGGGGCCATGTACCGTCAAATCTTGGGTGAGAACCTCCTTCCCTCAGCCAGGGCATTGAAAATGGGTCGTGGATGGGTATTCCAGCATGACAATGACCCAAAACACACAGCCAAGGCAACAAAGGAGTGGCTCAAGAAGAAGCACATTAAGGTCCTGGAGTGGCCTAGCCAGTCTCCAGGCCTTAATCCCATAGAAAATCTGTGGAGGGAGCTGAAGGTTCGAGTTGCCAAACGTCAGCCTCGAAACCTTAATGACTTGGAGAGGATCTGCAAAGAGGAGTCAGTGGGCAAACGTACAAAATCAGCAGGGGATCAAATACTTTTTTCCCTCACTGTATGCTAGAAGTGTGTTTTTGCATACATAGCTCTGAAGTCACGCACATATCAAACATTTCAAACAAACTATGCTACGCGCACATGTAGATGTATTTGAATCTAAAAAGTCTACTTCAAATGCTCCTTTAAAAGTCGGGATTGTAAGTCATAACATTTAAGAAAACAATTTGCAATGTAATTGGCACATCGTTCTTTTAAATCTTTATTTTATTCTGTTTGTATTTGTACCTCAGTTTCTACATCTTGTGTATTTATTAATTGTACCTATGTTTTTTATTTGTGTAGTAACTCTGTTTGATTGAACAATAAAACGGAAGACTCCACCTACTTTTTCAGAATAGCAGAACAAAGCCCTGCCCTTGATCTTGCTTCACTAAAGTATAATGACACTTCAGTCGCACTATGTATTTGTGTGTGAAATATTTTACCAAGCACAATCAAGAGTCAGTTGTGCATAAAACCATCATGCATTCACGATCATAGTGCATTTAAACTTGCATGTGAACTCCCTGTGTCTTTAACTAACAGTGTAGATGCTGGTTATGTCTACATAATACTTTGTAAAACTGTATTAATAATGGTGCATATTTACAATCCTGAAATATATTGTTGTTGTTTTATGTAACTAGTGACATGATGTAACATGTTGGACTAATGTGTTATAAATATCACTGTTGTCATGATACCAGAATTTTGATATTGCTACAGATACCAAGTTTAGTATCATGATACTCGATACCAAAACGATACCATGACCAAAACAAAGCTTATTAGCCAATGGCACAGAATAAACAGAATACATTTATTTTCAAACTGATAATAACTGGGTAGTAAAACCAAACTAACTAACTATAAAACTACAACACTAATAAATAACAGACTTTATTTCTCTGACAAGCACATAATTTGTTACAGAACAGAAGCATTGTTTTTTCAAGGAATTACCCATTGAATTACCAACTGAATACGAAACACAATTTCAGGAACTGGGAAATGTCTGGATCTGCAGAGTAGGGAATTATTGATCACCATAGCGGAAGTAATGCCTAACCAACACATACAGGTGTATCCCTTGGAAAGACGATGAAATTGGATGGACGGAAGGTACCACACAGCATCAATTGCTTGGAGCAGTACGATATTTATTTGATCTTTGTGAAAAGATCACGAAAATCTTACTGGAGAAACCAGTATTGGTGTCTCACATTCACTTCCTGGAGCAGCTGTACATAATGGAAATGCAATGAAAATGCAAGCATCCATCTTTAGGTGTATGGGTGTGGCATGGACAGGCCGAGGTATATTGTTTTGAAACAAAATAATGTACTCTGTATAGCAGTGTTTTCATGTTTAGATTGAAAGGGACATGTATCCTTATTTTTCTGCATTGGCTACCTACATCATAGTAGATGTCTGTGCATATACTGTACTCCTGTATACTCCTGTCCTTTTTTGATTTTGTTGCAGCCCTAAATAATATAATTGGGAACTTCATTAAACTACAGTTGCTTAATTTGACCCTTTTAATTAGTCACATCTCCCTTCCCCATTCCCCCTTTCCCCAGATGCCCAAGCCAGCACACTTTAAAACCTTTTTAAAAAGTTTATAAATATAGGGCAATGTAATAAAAGTACAGCTGTTACAGAGTGTGACGGGGGAAATGCAATACCTTTTACAAAGAAGCAAAATACAATACCAGACAGGACAAATACATGAATGCAGTGGAGGGTTAGCCTATAAGCTGTCTGAATAAAACCTGATCTTGTCCATTCTTGAAGCAATGCTAGACTAATGTTAAATGTTAAAGGTCACAGAGCTAAATTTACAATGGGCTATAATGGTGAGGATGCTGTGTCCTACCTTCCCTGCAGCCCCTGACTGTGTGCAAGGACTCACAGTTGTTTATCCTGTAGACATCTATGCCTGGAGTAGAATGTGAGTCATACGGCCCGGGAATGTGTGCTTTTATGTGTAGTCTGTGCCTGTCTCCCAAGAGACAGTTCAAAATTGACACAGTGCTGCCAGGGTAAGGTAGAGCCAGCTTGGGGTCTTAAGCTTGCTAACAGGCTTGAATAGGGTTATGTTATTGTTCTAAATTACATGGTGAAGAAATAAAACAGCCCTTACTTACAGTATCCCTCATAAGATTATCAATATTACATTGAGCATTTATAACGTATTATAATTAATGGGAGATAAATATAAACTATATTAATTTTAATTATAGCAATACATAAAGAACACAAATGTGTTATGAGCCTCTATAGGTGTAGGACTGGAGGACTAGGTAGAGATGAAGAAAACCCACTTAAAAAATAAGTTGTATCCACACAGGGGTACACAGACTTTGTGAACTGGATTTGCGACTACAACAACTTTCTCAGACTGTCAAAACTTGAACTGAATGCTCAGAACTTACTGTCAAAAACACATTACAGAGGCAGTAGCTGTGAGTGGATTTTTTCTTTTTTCTGTACACATACACATTATTTTGAACCACTGGCAAATGTCTAGGGTTAGTCTACTGCCGTTAATTCATATTCTGTCAATATCATATGAAATAGGCTAGTACAGTAACAGTAGTCTAATTTGGCAGTGGGGGATTCTGGGGAGAACACATGACAGGCAGTAGACATGATCTGCATTGTCTTTCAGCAATGCAATCTCCTACAATGGGTAACGCACTACCATATTTGTATGGTAAATTGAAATTAATACTTGTGGCCCAAGCTACATATGTTGTAATTGACAGAGTTGCAGAAGAGAGTCAATTTCTACGATGCTTGCTGACAATAGGGTAGGACTTAGTGACAGCTGAGGAGGACAAGAAGAAGCACAGACTGATTGACAGACAAACAGGCAGACAGACAAAGTGACATAGATGTAGCAGAGAAGATGCAGGGACAGGCAGCACAAGGCAACAGAAGTATACCTACTGTATAGCGGTGAGTTTTGTCTGCAGTTGTTGTATTTGTAATATTTGTCTTAAACATTTTGTAAAAGTGCTGGTCTGAAAAGGACAAAGACTATTTATCAGCGCTGGGCGTAGTCACTCTGGCATTATGCAGTGGCTGAATGAACATCTGAATGCTCCTGTCTTGGGTGGCATAGCACTCATCTGTCTTTCTGTCATACTTCTCCATGCTGGAGGAAGTGGAGAAGCCGTTGATGCCACCCACCATGAACATGAGGTCATCCATTGGGCTGCGCGGGTGCCAGCTTACGCAGCAGGACAGAGATGTGGCCGTGATGCTCGCTGGGTGCGTGGGTGATCCAGTGCTGGACGGCCTCTGAGACCACGTCCTCCTGCTTGACTTTGAGGTCATCCTTCTGGATGATGTTGATTAGCTGATCTAGTGACAGCGCCAGGACTTGACCATAGATGCCAGACCTGTAGGGCAAAGGGGGCGGGTGCACCTCCATCTTTACATTGTTATGCACCGATGACCTTAAAGTGCTGCAGGATATAGCAGTAGGTAGTTGTGGAGTAGTGGTTAGGGCTCAGGGCTCTGGGCTCTGGAGTGGGGGGTTGAGGGTTCAATCCCAGGTGGGGGACGCTGCTGGTGTTGGGGGTGATGGGTATGGTGCTGGTGTAAGCATACTCATTGAAGAGGTTCATCATCTCTGGGTAGACACTGTACTCCTTCCTCTCAGTGCTCTAGCAAGTGGTGTTGAACTCTGGGACAAATCAAACAACTTCTTGAGTTGGGATGGGGGAATCCTGGTATTCAACAAACCACATGGCACAGCAGGGACATCGGAGGTCTCCTTCTGCAGCATCTTTGGCTTTACTTTTTAACCTTTTAATATGTGGACATTGACTGTTATTACATTCAGACAAATTCTGTAGTATCAGGAACAAATAATACTGGTGATATTAGGACAAGGTACCTCAAGGCTGCTCCTTCCAGCTGAGTTCTTGAGGGGGTTATTTGGAATTATAAATAAAATGTCAGGATTAGACAACCTGATTACATCAACCTCACTCCTGGACCAAAGAGTATAAATACCCCTCCTTTAAAACACCCCCTAGCGTTCATTGTTTTACTTCCCACCTCCCCTGTCACAGTCTCTGCAGCAGCTCCATGGCTCATTACCAGCAGGTTGGGGGGTGGGTTTGATTGCCTGGACCCGGCTCCAGACTGTCATTCCTGCAGCCAAGAGTAAGCCAAACCAAACTACATCCATCCATTCTCCCATGCAAACATAATCGACGTTGTCAAGCTGCTGAATTGTTTTTCATTAGTTCTGGGTGTATTCACTGTATTGAACTCCCACTTGTAATGTAGCAGAATACAGGAAACAGTCTTGTTTTGTATTTGGCTTACTAGAGGTAGTTATATTCCAGAGTCCAAAGTTAAGTTCTATTTAACTTATATAGGATCAGCAAACTAGACTACTGTTGATTGAATTGAAATTATTATTATTATTATTATTATTATTATTATTATTATTATTATTATTATTATTATTATTATTATTATTATTTATTTCTTAGCAGAAGCCCTTGTCCAGGGTGTATTCGAGATACAGTAAACAATATATAAGGTCTTACATCCTAGATTGTAAAAGCTGATAAGTATAGACAAGATGTTAAGTCAAATTTAAGAACTAAGGGAGAGGGAGCATAGGGGAAATCAAAATACACAATACAAGTGCTAGTAATGCATAGGCAAGAGTATGACAAAACATTGTATAAGTGCAATCTTACAGGAGAATAAATTACAAAATTACAAGTACAGTCTGAAAAAGTGTGTCTTGAATAATCACCGGAAGGAGGTCAGAGACTCTGTTGTTTTGACTTCAGTGGGAAGGTCGTTCCACCACAGGGATGAGAAAGAGCGGCTCCGGAGGAAGGGGAGTGTAGAGGAGGCAAGCTTAGTCTTCTGGCCCCGGAAGACTGCAGCAGTCTGGAGGGGATGTATGAAGAGGCAAGGGTCTGAAGGTAACTCGGTGTAGTTTGGTCGAGACAGTGATTGGTGAGGGTCAGTGTCTTGAACTGAATGCGTGCCGGTATCGGGAGCCAGTGGAGGGAGCGGAGCAGTGGAGTAGCGTGTGCAAATCAGGGCAGAGAGAATACCAGACGAGTTGCAGAGTTCTGGATGAGCTAGGTGTGTAATAGTTGCAGGCAGGCCAGCCAGGATGGAGTTGCAGTAATCCAGGCAGGAGAGGACCAGTGACTGGATGAGAAGGTGAGTCGAGTAGTTGGTGAGGAAGGATTGGATTCGGCTTATGTTGCTCAGGAAGAAACTGCAGGTGCGTGTCAGCGTGGTGATGTGCTGGGTGTAGGAGAGTGCAGGATCGAGGGTGACTCCTAGGTTCTTAGTGGAAGAGAGGTTGAGAGTGTTGTAGTTTCCAAGGGGATTGAGATGGAAAGGTCAGCAGAAGGTGAGGAAGAGGTGGGAAAAAAGAGGAGATCAGATTTGGAGAGGTTGAGCTTGAGGTGGTGTGAGTGCATCCAGGCAGAGATAGCAGACAAACAGGAAGAGATGTGAGAGAGGATGAGAGGGTCAGAAGAGGGAAAAGACAGGAAGATCTGGGCATTATCTGCATAAAAATGGTAAGAGAAGCCAAGGGATGCGATGAGGTGGCCCAGGGAGCGAGTGTAGAGAGAGAACAGGAGGGGGCCCAGGACAGATCCTTGGGGTATACCTGTGAGGAGAGGTTGGGGGGTGGATGAGGAACCTCGCCATGTCACTTAGTAGGTCTGGTTCTTGAGGTAGGAGGACAACCAGGTGAGAGCAGTCCCAGAGATTTCAAGGTCAGCGAGGCAGGAGAGGAGGATGGAGTGATCAACGGTGTCAGATGCTGTGGAGAGGTCAAGGAGGATGAGGACTGAGGAGAGGGAGGCCGCCCGAGCACAACTGAGGGAGTCAGTGACTGCCAGGAGAGCCGTCTCAGTGGAGTGAGCTGTGAGGAAGCCGGATTGCAGAGGATCAAGAAGTGAGTGATGGAAAAGAAATGCAGAGAGCTGGTGGTGGACCGCCCGCTCGAGGAAAGGGAGTAAGGAGACAGGGCGGTACTTCTGAGGAGAGGTGGGGTCAAGGGTAGGTTTCTTGAGGAATGGGATGACAGCAGCTTGTTTAAATGCAGAGGGGAAACAGCCAGATAGGAGTGAGGAGTTGAGGAGGGAGGAGATCAGGAGCAGTCGCTTGGAGGAGGTAAGTTGGGAGAGGGTCCAGGGCACACGTTGTGGGTTTGTGACCTAGGAGGAGAGAGGAAAGTTCAGAGTCTGAGAGAGGTGAGAATGAAGAAAAGGAAACTTGAACGGTGGGAAACTTGGGTGGGAAGGGAGAGGAAGTGGGACTGTTGAACAGCTTGCGGACATCTGTGATCTTGGAGGAGAAGAAGGAGGCAGTGTGAAAGTTTAGAAGCAAATTTTAAATATACTGTGTGTCAAAGTTCTTTATTTACCAAAACAGTACATCACACTACTGTATTTGTATTCATAGTTTGGCATGGGCCCAGTATCAATGACTTGCTTACCCCATGCTTCAATTAATATGAGTTCAGTTGGAACTTAAACCTAAATTATCTTTATTGGGGTCAAACAAATTCTCTCCTTTGGGTCTGTCTTCACTGGCCAGATCAATCAGACCCATTATAAGAAGCCCACTTCATCTCTTTATCCTGCTACCAGGTCTGCACTTCACAGACAGCAGGATTATTATTATTATTATTATTATTATTATTATTATTATTATTATTATTATTATTATTATTTGAATTTTCCAAGTGGAACCACATTCAACAAGGATATGTAATAAGTGACAGTTGTGGTTTAACAGTGGCCATGTTTCTTACTAGCAGAAATAAAATCAAGATCCCCTACAAATGTCCTTGGCTTCATGGATCTGGACCTTTTGATGAAACAGTAGTGTGTGTGAGAATGGCATATAGTGGATTGTTCCCCCCCCTCCTCCAGCACTAATTACAGTATTCTTCAATCATTACTTCAATCTTCAATCATTACTGTACAAGAGCCCATAGTCAGTTTTTACATGAAGTTTCCACAAGTAGCTTACTATGGTTGTGTTTACATCCTGCTGGTAAAATGTCATGGCTGTATAGGTAGTGTCACAACTTATTTTAAAGCAGCATGGCAGGATTACACATTTAAAGTGTGTGTTAGTAATTCATATTCTAAATTAAACTGCATTTATCTATCCTGCTTTGGACCTTTGTGTTTTGTTGAAGGGGTTTTTGTATTTAGAATTATTTAAAACCCTATTCAAATGTGTTTAAAATGTCAGAAATAATCACTTTAATTAATGTGAGCATGTCTATTGTCATAACTTAATTTCTCCACATGGAAACACAGCCCATATAGTTACTTGTTTTGTGTTTGTTCAGTTTCTTTTTACTGAACTAAAAATGTTAAAATCCCTACCAGGAGCTAAACAACTTCAACACACTGTGCCCAGCAAGCACTGTGCTCTATAAAGGCTTTATGATATGTGAGCTTATGTTTTTTAACTTGAACTGAGTCTTAAGATGAAGCAATTACCATTCTGCAAGAAAACACTGGACCTCCTGTTGATGTTTTTTTTAAGAAACGAGGGCAATTTGACTCTTTTGTCATTTAAATAGACTTCAGCTTAATGAAAGCCAGTATATAGAGATATTAGTATTCAGTACAGATGATTTATCTTATTTTGTGGGTGCAGTTTAAGATGGAAAATATATTGGCCTTCTTGATTTCTCAGATAAAGCAGATGGTGATGTTTATAGCTGCATACCTCATATTCAAGTCCTCAGAAAGCAGGGACCCCATTTAACCTTTTTACATAATGTAGCAGAACCTAGAAACTGTATGTGTGCATGCCATGGCAGAGCTTTGTTGTACCTCAAGGCATTCTCTCCGATGAAGCTTTCTCTGTTCCTTCAAACGTAGACTTTGAACTCTCTGCGCTTTAAGTGTCTAGTTGATCAATTTCACTCTTCTCCTCCTCTCTGTCAGGAGGACACATTTCTTTTACCTTTCACTTCTACCATGAAAGGAATTTGCATCCATTGCTTTTCAACATCTCTCTTTCTTCAGTCTCCAATCTGGACTTGCAAGATATTGCAGCATGGCAATCATTTAACACTGGCTCTTAAAGGTGTTTGTGTGGTTGTGAGGTACATCTGACTGATCATTTTGTATACTGATAATGGCATGTGAATTTTCTATCACACGTATACATGTAAAATTGTTCCATGTCAAAGCACAGATTAATGAGGAAAATTTCATAAATGAAGGGAACTAGAAATGTCAATACTGTATTCGTAGCACAGACACCAGTTCCCAACTCCCTTTAGAAATTAGTCTGCAAAGGCATATTCTGTAGAGATATTGAACCATTGCCTTTTTATAATGGTCTCCAGTGGCAACTAAGCAATTTAGTGAATCCTCCATTCTATCAATTACGGTTTGTTTACTTATTAATTTTTTTTATTTTATAATGGGAATGAAATTTACTTATTATGTTATGTAACCTGGGTAACGTTGTCTTCCCTGAAACTAATACTCTTCTACTTATACTTACACTTTTCTATGTTTCTATTACCTGCAAAATTAGATTGCATGTTCATTTTCCTTGTGTAATATAATTCGTATAATTTAGCCAATACATTTAATACATTTTATTCAGACCATTTAATTGTGTTTGTGAACCCAAACAGCAGGATGGTATGTGATGTTATTAAGCCATATTGAGATGTTTTTCAGTTCTATGAATAAAAAGTATTTCAATTAATAACCCCTGCACTCAGGTTATTCTATTGCCTTTTACTTGAGATAAAGCATATTAAGAAAACACAATGTGACTCAGGGATTTCAGCCTAAGAAAATGAGAGAAGTGAAAATGCACAAGAACTGTCCTGAAAGAATGCTTGTGCTACAAAATACAAGCATTGACTCCTTTTAGGTTGCACAGCTCATATAGCATTTTCAAAATAAAATGCCAGTAAAACAAGTTTATAAAATGTAATGTTAACTCTGGAGTGCAAGATTTAAAGTTTTCCCTTGCAGGTCAAGGGGGGGGGGTGGATTTGCTCAAACACAAAAACATTTCTAACCCATAGTTACCATTTCAAAATTGTTCTAAGCATAACAGTTTGTACAGCTGCTCTTAATTCCATGTAGATAATTGACAGCAGCAGTTGAATTATGTTGAATTACCTGCTGGTCAGGATTACTGCAGGCAACACTTATGGTTTTATGATCCAAAAATCATCTTTTATGTTTCAAAGCCATTTAATATCTGTTGGCAGTAGGAGAGAATTGGAATGTTGTGCATGTATCCTTTTGTATACTGGCATAGCACTCAACTTCCCCTGAGAAACCAATTAAAACATATATTTTAAAGCAATTCTCACTTAATAATGATTAATAAAAACAACTCCTATTTCTAATTTTCTTATTTTGAGTATGAAGAAATAAACTGGAATAGTGAATTTGGAAAGACTGTAAAAGTGTCCCTTTTAATTTTTCTTCAAGCCTTTTTATCTTAATGTGGAAAGTGCTTTGGCAGGCTCTTTTTGCAGGTGATCGATATATTGATTAATTGTAGACCAGGCCATGCCCTCTCTGTTCTACTAATGTGCCTTCTCTGATTTACTGAACTCATTGGGATATCTTATTTAATTGAAGCATGAAGACTTGTGTTCAATTATTTAACAAAAAAAGTGTTATTTTTGCACAGGCCTGTTATAATGATAATTACCACGCTCATATACGTTAATACATTGTGTGAAGGGTTGTATCTTATTGTTTAAGAGATGCCCTCTCATGCAGTTTGGGTAACAGGACTACAAAGCGAAGCTGAGCTCCACAAACTGCAAAATGACATACAATAAGACATACAATATGCATGACATATGAACTTATTATAAATCACACACACAAGGATTAGACACACAAATAACTTACACTGGGAAAAACATTTATTTTCATGAAATATAAAAATGAACCCCCCTTCTCTCTGTCTAAAATGGTTTAGGCCATATAACTGATCTTCAGTAGCTGATCTGTGTTTTCATGCTAATTCAACGTAATGAAACTATTAAAAATAAACCTGTGAAACTTGCACCAGTTGCAATTAAGTGCCCCGAAACGTTGTTGGTAACTGAAGGTTTTTTTAATACTTTAAGGCTGGTTTCTCAATGTAATTTATAGTTGGACATACTAATCAAGGTGGTGCTATTCTCTTTGTTGTCAGTATTCCTTTTATTTAATCTCAGTTAATCTCAAAACATTTATTTTGTGGTAAATATTGTGGTAATGCTGGAAAGTTCCTAAAAACTTTTGGACTTTCAGTAGGAAAAGCAATCCTTTCATGTGAAGATCTAGGAAGTAGAGGAGAGTGGTGTTTGCCCAGCAGATTTTTTTTTTAAGTAAAGGGTTTAAGCTTTTACATATAAAACAGTTTGCAGCACCATAATAGTATCAACTGAAAATAAAGTCATTCCCTGCCTTCCAAACTACTGTCCTACTGTGTTCAAATCAGTTGCTGACACCCATTCAGAAAGCCACTCCTGTTGTTTCAATTCAGATGATTTGTTGGCCACCTATATAAGCATGAATATCACTACTCATGGTTTAGGTTCCTCCTATGTTTCTGTTTTCATATTAGATCTAAGTGATGCACTGATCTGCACAGGAATAGGTGAAACACAGTTGCCTTTAGATGTACACCAGCAACAAGCTATGAAAACAGAAAATATAAAAATGTTTCTGTCTTGCCAAGTCTTCTGGAGGTGAGGAATTGTAATGGATAAGGCTGAATTACAACAGTGGTGTTACACAGACAAGCCTTTACCATTTGTATCATATATGGTGTGGCTGAAACGCCCAAGTAAGCGCAGCCAAGGAGAATGAGATGCAAGTTATCTATTTATATTGCCATAATGCTTGTAATTTTAACCAGTTTGCTTTGTTTTATATTCACTCTGCACTATCAATTTGCATCTTTAAGCTACTCTGTCACACTTTAAGCTGCATGAATTTTATAATCTTAATGAGGGGCTGTTTTCTACAGACCCTGTTCATTCTTGCACACTTCAGGTAATCTAAAAGTGTCTTGAGCATGACTGACCTTTTCTTATTCATGGAGTGGTTCAGCAGTGAACAGTGTGCTGTTACTTCACACAAGCACTCTGTCCCCTTTGCTTTTCTACTTGGGTTAAAGTGTGCCAGTAAGTCATTTAATGAGCAATTAGCAAGGAGCAAATCTTTCTGGCCAAACTGTAAATCTTTTTTCTGAAGATCAGTGCATTAGCTACCTACCTACCTATGTTTCCCAGCCATTATTGCTGTGCACTGTTCTGCCTGTGGCAATTAATTTGAATCCTGTTGTCGAAAAGAGGAAGGGGTTAGGCGATCAGGGAGGTAATTACGATTCTGCTTTGTGAGGGACAGAATCAAGATGTTTCTTCCTCTATTCCAGGTTCCTTTGTATAGTCTACCCCTTCAGACAGAAGATGAGCATTCTCAAAGCCATCCTGGCCATCGCCCTCATCTGGATGCTGGCCTGTGCGATCATGTGTCCCTCAGCCGCCATGTTAACAGTCATTCATCTGAAGGACACCTACATGATCCAGGACAACAAGACGTACCCACTCCTCACCTGCTTTGAAAACTGGCCTCAGCCGGAGATGCGGAAGCTCTACACCACCGTCCTGTTTGTACACGTCTACCTTGCACCCCTGGGGCTCATCAGCCTCATGTACTGCAGGATCGCCATGAAGCTCTTCAGCAACCTGGGGCCCGTGGGACGGGGCTCAGGGGAAGCACAGGTAGAGAGGACCTCTGTCTCCAAGAAGAAGGTGAAAGTCATCAAGATGCTGATTACTGTGGCTGTCCTCTTCATGGTCTCCTGGCTTCCCCTGTGGACCCTGATGCTCCTCACAGACTACGGGGACCTGAACGATGAACAGATCGACCTCCTCGGTGGCTACATCTTCCCCTTCGCCCACTGGCTGGCTTTCTTCAATAGCGGAGTCAACCCCATCATCTACGGATACTTCAACGAGAATTTCAAAAGGGGCTTTCAGGCAGCCCTCCCCTTCCGCCTCTGCTCCTTTGAAGTGACCCACCAGCAGGTTTACTCCCAAAGGACTCCCAGGGCTGGCAGGTTTTTCCTACACAACAAGGTCTCCAATGATGAATCCTTGGAAGCTACTGTGAGTAAAGTTAGCCACCAAAAGGGCATCTCACAACACTCATCCCAAGGCAATAAGGGAATACTCCTGGAGGATATCAATCAGATCAGCACTAGCAAGCGTGTCAGCACAGCCTGGCAAGAATAGGAGGCGGGAAGAAATAGTTTTCCAGTGGTTCTGTCTGGGCACACATGGATCTCAAACTCGGTTCCTGTGGGACCGCATCTTCTGGTTTTTACTCCTGTCCAGCTCCCAGTTTCGTAATTGGTTTGATTTAACTAATTTACTTAAAATGTCTCCACATTCTCCCAAGGCTGCAGATTTGTTTTATAATTGGGGCACCCTGAATCTAAATAATATTTGATGTCATCAAAAGCAAAAGACCTTGAAACAGAAGATAAGATTTGAAACCCCCATCTCTATTTAAAACCTTCTCCCACACACCAGGAAGTGAGTGAACATTTTATTTTATTGACTTGTAACATGGACTCATGGACATGGACAGTTGTGGAGGTGTTTTGAGATTCCCTTCATGGAATACAATCAGATGCGCTTTTGTTTTATTGGGGGGTGGGAGGGGTTTGAGGGTGGAGAGAGAATCCCCAATCTTGTGTCATATGCCATTTTATACAAAACACAAAAATATATCACCCTTGTTTGCGTTTCTTTCTTTGCGTCCCTTGGAGCAAACTCTTAATTTACATCTCACATTGATTTCTGGCCACTTCTTACTCAAAGCCAGGCAGTGGTGCTTCATGCACCAAATACAGATGCATAATTTTGTCCTTGATATGATAAGCTCTATGGAATTTCTTACTGAGAAATATCAGAGCAAATCCATACCCTGTCTCTTTTAAAATCTCATTTGAAAAACGTTCTTGTTTGATCAGGCTTTTAGTTAAAAAAATATGTATTTAAATGGATTGATTAATATGCATACATTTAAATGTGGAGTATAGTGAATTGAAGATTGCAGAAACTAGATCTGTCTTTCTTCATTTGCCTGCAATGCTTCCACTACAGCTGACATTAAAATGTCATTGTTGCTATTACGATGGTACAGCGTTGGTTTGTATGTCTTTTTAGCTGCAGATGTACGCAAAGCCAGTAAATGCTTTTCTGCCTATGCTTCAGAACGGTTTCTGCAAATGTCAATTACGGATCTAATGGATCTGTGCCACACTGCCTTTTCTTAACTCTACCTTTTTAGAGAAGAGAAAAATGTATGGATGCTATTTTTATCTTATGAACGATGAATAAGGTTACTCAGTTACCGAGGTTACCAAAATTGTGCATGAACCTAGAATTAGAATCAACCTTTTTAGTCATAGCCAATGGGAGCCTTTTAAATACTAGATACCTGTCTTTGCTGGCATAACTTCTGCAGGCTGTTTAAACTTCCCAATAAATTCCAAAGATTGTATTTCTGGAAAGAGTTGCCTTGAAATCTATACCAATCTTGTTACTAATGTGCTCCTATTATTTGGATTCATATAGGCCTACACCAAAGCCAAACATTCCTCCACCCGTCAATTGTGAATTAAAAGCACTATATGCAATACAAGAATGAACACTTCATCCAAAATTAAAAGCAACTAAAAAATCTTGGAATTAAAGGTCAGATTTGTTCCCTATCCTCGAACTTTAGAAGCTAATATTATTATCATCATCATCTGTAGGTTGTTTGTTAATGTCTTATTGTACATCTATTATAAAATTACAGAGCACTGCCCCCCCCTCCACCACCACCACCTTTAGAAAATACCACACTAGTTTCTCCCAAAAAAATAACACTGGATTTGGTAACAGACTTACAAAAATAGCCAACCCACAGACAGATGTTCACATTGACATTCATGTTTCTATTGTTAATAATCAGGAAAGTTTGAGATTTAGAGACGTTAAATGATATAGGAATGTGTTATGCTTTTTCATCTTTATTATGTGATACAGCATGTCCTGAAACCAACCAATGCACAGGAATGACTTGTGTACAGCAAAGGCACTGTTCTGCATCTCATGAAATGAACAATAGTAGTCTCACTAGTCACACAGTACAGAAATGGGATGTTTCTCAAGCAGGTAATTTCAACATCCTGAAATATGCTGCCTTGAAATCAATTGACAGTCATTTTAAATGTCAGTGTTCTGCCTGGCAATCACAATGTTTCTCAGACCAATTTGTTCCGTTACCGTTTGTTATCATACAATATGTCTAGGTATGAAAGCTTATTAATTAGTCAGCTTTTCTTTCTCTCTTAAGCTATGAAGTGATCTTTGTAATATTTCTTAACTGTGTATTGTAAAGCTGCTCCCATTTTAAAATGATAACCGCCTCCTCTTATCCATAAAGACTTGATTACTTCCCCACTGTACTGAATAATGTGTTGTTTCAACATTAGCCACCCTGGGAATACACAAGCAATTCGTGTTTTTGGGCCTGCTCCATTATGTGCTTGGTTGTGTGTTATCTCAGACAGGGCCATTTGTTTTGAGATGGCAGTCCTCTCTTTACATTAATTATGTATTTATGAACAGGACTCTTGTCTTTAGATTAAAAGGCGGGAAAGGAGAAGAAAGGTTCATCGGGTGATTTAGTACTTGAAAAATGCCAAAGCTAGTTCCTGTAACGACATTAGATGTTCCGAGAGTAAGATTCGAAGTTTGATTTTCAGGATGCCCTCCTTGTGCAATATTGGTTTTCAATTAAACTTTGTCCCTTCAGTAACATTGATTTCTCGTTTTGATTGATACCTTCTAGAAGAAAGGTTCTTTAGACATTAAATGTAAATGGGATTGAGTACAGGAGTGTGTTTTCGAGGCAGGGCAATGTTTTGATTGGTCGAATGTGTAGCGCTCTTGTGTGAATCAGAAACCTGTGAGAAAGTACTGCAACAAGAGACGCATATACTGACAAAGTGCAGCATGTTTTTAATCAGATGTTAATGACTGATGCAGTCTTTCTGACCGACAGCTGGGGGGATATTATGACATTGCAGGTTATTCTCTTTGTCCCACTGTGTTACACTCCCACATCTTTGTGACATGGTGTTATTGTGACAGCTCGGTCTTGGAGTGCCATAATCTTGCCTGTCCTGAATAATCAGCACCTCAGTAACTGGGAAATGGAGTTAATTAATGTGCTGAACCTATCAAACCCTTTAACTGAACTATTTGCTTGCACAGATGTTTTAAAAAATAAAAGCCATTCCAGCTCTGAATCTGATCGTTTGACCTTTTTTTGAAAAAACATTAACCCTGTAGCAAGTCTACAAAGCGTAACCCCCCTTGTGTAGGCTACTGCATTGACCAGCTTCTGGAATTCAACCACTTCTTTCCCATGCGGTATTAACAATGCTTTTTATTAGAGGGCTGGATATGATCTAATTTGCCTGCGGCTCTGTATCATTAATCGGTCACCAGCAAAGTGTTGTGGGATTTGGCTTCAGATGTTCCATTCTGTAAGATATTGTAGCAATTCTTACCTTCTTACCTTCTTGCCTTTTACAGGGCAACCCCCCCAAGATGTTACAATATTCACTCAGACAGCAGGTGCTTTTTTGTAATAAATGTATTCTATCGAAGCTGAGGATGGATTGAACAGAATTCTGTTTTTTAATACACCTAAATCAGAGAAATGTCTGTCAAAGGATGGAGGTATGATAAAAAGGCTAACAAAAGATTTACTAAGAGTTCTGTGGGAATGAAAAGCAGCACAGACAGCTCAACAACACTTCTCTATATGGCCTTTGATCTCACCTATTGCTGCCTGATTTGTACTTGACTTTTACATTTAGATCAAAGTAAATCTACACTCTGAAATTGGGTTTCATTATTTTCTCCAAAGCAATACCATTTACTAAGCTGTTTTGCGATGTGTGTGTCAATGGAACTTATTCAGCATAATGCACAAATACGCTACAGTACATGTCTTCGACAACACAAATCCCATTCTCAATATTACAGCATCGCTAATACTTCTAGGATCCCATCTTTGCAATCCCCGAAAACCCATGCCCTTGTTCTTCAAAGTGTTTCTTAGACCGTGGTCTCCAGCCTTGAAATCTTGAGTATTTGGAAAATCTGATGATTCTTCTCAGCATCTTCTCCCCCCTTGGCTAGCTTCTGTCATTGCCGTGTCTGATTGGGAGTTAGCCCCAAGAGAGATTCAATTATGCACTTCAGCAAAGCCATGGTGTGTCAATGGGTAGCTGGATATTTTGTGGAGCCTAGTGGGGGGTTGTTATCAGTAAAGACTGGTTGAACAGTGTCTGCACTCTTAATGAGATGTCCTAAGGTTCAGTTTGGCCTTACCAATAATAACACACAATCTGTTTACAGCAGGCCCCCTTGCTGAGCGAGGAATAACAGCTCACAGTACACATGCAAATGAGCTCAGTGTAGACTTGCTTCTTTTCAGTGTTTCTTTCTGCTGTCCCTACCTGACTTTTAAGCTACAATTAATGTTGCTCATCTATGTCCATTTCTCAATGAAATCACAGACATCTGAGGACCTTTCAAGTGATTAGTTACTTCCTTTTCCTTAATAGGACAGCTTTGAACTGCATGCGGGTGAGACAGTATAAACAGTAATAATCTAGTGAATGTGCTGTAGAGTGCAGACAGCGATTTGTATGTTAAGTGTTTTTTAATACATCTGAGAATTTTAAAAGTTTCTATAGTAAACTCAAGTAGCATTTTGAAAAATACACATACATAAGTATCGTGCCTAGTACTTAATTTCAAGTGTATTTTCCTGCCTCCCCTGCTTGCAGTTTAAAACAGACATGGGTTGAGGAATGGATATGAATTAAGAAGCTAAATTACAAGTATGGACAGCACAAATTAATGATGAAAAGAATCATTAAGTGAGTGAAAGTCGGAGGTGACTGCTAACCTGAATGCTACCAATGACACAAAAAAGCTACAGAAGACCCAAAGAAGAATAGAAAGATGTCAGCCCACAAAAACAGAGATGGACAGCAAAGAAATGAATGGGTTAGGGGTAGGGCTGAGTGAGTTCATTGCAACAGTGAAGGCAATACTATGACAATGGGCCAAACACATAAGCAAGGAAAGGCCCGTATATACTGGACTGGATCCAAAGTAGACAATGTCCTGGAAGATGGAATCAAGGAAGGGGGCTGGAGGAGGGGAACCAAAGATGGATTTTATTTTACAGTTAAACTTAAAGCACCTTGCTCTGTTTCTTGGTTACTGTATCACATCATTACCTAAACTCTCCAACAAGTCACCAGATGACAATGATGAAAAGATGCCCAATTATATTATATTGTATTTTAGTTTGATTTAGTGCCCAGTGCTGTTATTTTGAGCTCAGCAAGAACAAGGAGACCAGGACAAGGGTGGAGATACACTATCCTAAAGATATTCCCACCTGCAATGTTGTTTTTTATTTTGTGTGTTTTTCTGATAATTTTTTAATAAATATAATTCACATATGTACTAAGGTTGTCTTTTACACTACTGCTAATAATACTATGGATTCTGTCTCTTATAGGAGTTTTGGTTAGTGGACTAGTCCAGGCCACTTGAGCAAGTCTATATGAGAGTGGGCTACCTTCTGATATTTTCAGTTTAGCAGCCTCTCCTTCGTGGCTGATGACCAGATTTCTTTCAATCAACCTCAAAGTATCCGCTTTTGAAGTTAATAATGTCAATCTAAAATGTGGCAATGTTTGATACAAGTCCATCTGGGCTTTCTGGCCACAGGTGACATAAAAGGAGATGCTTTTTATCCTGTTAGTCATAGATAAACAGGTCTGAAGAGGCAGGGGGTCACAGCTGGACTGAAGATGAACATGTGAGGAGCCTTGACCCAGTCAACCTCAGAAATGGTGTAAAGATGATTATTTATCATTTACTTTATACAGACCAGGTAGAATCTGAGCTCTTGGAGACAGGCTTGAACTTGTGAGTCTGACAAAAGCAGAAACAACTGTAGCGTGGAACAAAAAGGGGGAAGGGGAACCAATAGGAGACAGCAGACAAGAAAGAAAACGAATGAATAGGAAACAATAGGAGTGTAATGAGAGAGTCTCAATAGTTGTCATTTTGGAGTGTATGTTTTGTGTGCTGGAATAGAAAAACTGACACTTGAAGAGGAGCAGATGTCTGTATTGATGTAAAAAAAGGAAATGTTCTGAAAGGGTTTGGGATTGAACCCATTTGGGGTTTGGGTTTGTGAGGCTAGGTTTGTTTTGTTTTTGGTTTTTTGTCATATAATACAGCATATTAGTGGTACAGAAGTACGATTTTGGTAGATGCCTACACCTTTGACTCTCCAGAAAAATGTTTTTTAAATCATTTTACTTGAATACTATACTGTATTACTATAGTCCAAAAACATAATAAAGTTGTAAAACTAGAAAACTATATTTCGGCTTATAGTTAATTTTACAATGACTGCCGTAAAAACAGTAGTGAATACCACTAAACATTTCAGTGATCTATAGTACCTCTTTGAGGTGCACTGAAACTATGGACTGTAATGTTTAAACTGCATTCACAGTTGACACTGCTACATGTATAATGATAATTTACTGTGATAGTGTCTGCAGAAACTCTTAACTTACTATAGTATTTTTCTCCCAAGCCATTTATTGTGCTTTTGGATTGCTGTGTTGCTGTTTCATATATCCTTCAGCAATCTAGTTAATTTCTTGAAGATATAAATGTAATTGCAGCTCAAACATTCAGAATATGTTAATGCATGGGTTGTTTCTTATAGAAAAAAAATTGTCTCTTAAAATGAAGCAAGCCATTTATAAACATAACTTACAACCTTTAATGTATTTGAAGAGCCATTATATTTCTCACATAAACAGCTATTAAGACTTTTCAGTCACATCGCATTGCCTCCTTTGGACCCGAATACATTTTGTTTCTTTCTCTTTTTGTCTCTTCTTGTAATTCTCTGCCCACATTTGAATGCTTTCGTGGATCCTCTGTAATTGAAGGTATAATTTTTGCATTTCGGGTCCAGCAGGTTTGTGACTCTTATTTTTGTTTCTAAACATTAGCATTACTGTATAGTATTGTGTGCATTGTCTTTAACATAACCAGAGGAGCTTTTCCAGATCTGCAGGGACACACGGACCCATGGACACAAATGGAAATTGGGCTTCAAGGCATTCAAGACAGAAAACAGGAGACATTTCTTTACACAGAGAGTCGTCACAATCTGAACAAACTCCTCAGGAATGTGGTTGAAGCTGAAAATTTGGCAACATTTAAAAATAGACTGGATAGGATCCTTGGATCACTCAGTTATTAATGGACACCAAACGAGCACAATGGGTCGAATGGCCTCCTCTCGTTTGTGAACTTTCTTATGTTCTTATGTTCTTATAAATGTGGACTAAGACATTTGCTCACGGTATTATGTATTTAATCCCACTAGTGGGCGCAATCTACTTAAATGTTACTTGATATAGTCTAGCATGTAATATGCATTGTTATTATTGTTGCTGTTGTTAGGTAGTACATAATGGATTTCATGTACTGATTCTATATTCAGAATTTATATACATATATTTCATAAGCACACACACACACACACACACACACACACACACACACACATATACACACACATTATATATATATATATATATATATATATATATATATATATATATTTCAAGATTTCAGGCTCCCAGGTGTCTTTTATACAGGTAACGAGCTGAGATTAGGAGCACTCTCTTAAAGGGAGTGCTCCTAATCTCAGCTCGTTACCTGTATAAAAGACACCTGTCCACAGAAGCAATCAATCAATCAGATTCCAAACTCTCCACCATGGCCAAGACCAAAGAGCTGTCCAAGGATGTCAGGGACAAGATTGTAGACCTACACAAGGCTGGAATGGACTACAAGACCATTGCCAAGCAGCTTGGTGAGAAGGTGACAACAGTTGGTGCGATTATTCGCAAATGGAAGAAACACAAAATAACTGTCAGTCTCCCTCGCTCTGGGGCTCCATGCAAGAAATCCTGCAGCGCCCGCAAGGTCCCCCTGCTCAAGAAAGCACATGTACAGGCCCGTCTGAAGTTTGCCAACATCTGAATGATTCAGAGGAGAACTGGGAGAAAGTGTTGTTGGCAGATGAGACCAAAATCGAGCTCTTTGGCATCAACTCAACTCGCCGTGTTTGGAGGAGGAGGAATGACCCCAAGAACACCATCCCCACCGTCAAACATGAAGGTGGAAACATTATGCTTTGGGGGTGTTTTTCTGCTAAGGGGACAGGACAACTGCACCGCATCAAAGGGACGATGGACGGGGCCATGTACCGTCAAATCTTGGGTGAGAACCTCCTTCCCTCAGCCAGGGCATTGAAAATGGGTCGTGGATGGGTATTACAGCATGACAATGACCCAAAACACACAGCCAAGGCAACAAAGGAGTGGCTCAAGAAGAAGCACATTAAGGTCCTGGAGTGGCCTAGCCAGTCTCCAGACCTTAATCCCATAGAAAATCTGTGGAGGGAGCTGAAGGTTCGAGTTGCCAAACGTCAGCCTCAAAACCTTAATGACTTGGAGAGGATCTGCAAAGAGGAGTGGGACAAAATCCCTCCTGAGATGTGTGCAAACCTGGTGGCCAACTACAAGAAACGTCTGACCTCTGTGATTGCCAACGAGGGTTTTGCCACCAAGTAGTAAGTCGAAGGGGTCAAATACTAATTTCCCTCATTAACATGCAAATCAATTTATAACTTTTTTGAAATGCGTTTTTCTGGATTTGTTTGTTGTTATTCTGTCTCTCACTGTTAAAATACACCTACCATTAAAATTATAGACTGATCATTTCTTTGTCAGTGGGCAAACGTACAAAATCAGCAGGGGATCAAATACTTTTTTCCCTCACTGTATCTATTATTATCCTCATCAGCCTTTGTCAACTCACTGCTGGATGAAGACCTCTCCCAAATTTTTCCACTTGTTTAGATTTACAGCATCTCTTTTCCAGGTCACATCAGCAAATCTTCCCATCTTTCTAGGTTTTTTTAATCTCTTGGTATGTATTCTATAGCTTCTTTACTCCATCCTACATAAGTTCTTCTTGCAATGTGTCCGACCCATTGTAATTTTCAATGTCACACGTTATTTTGTTCTCAGATCCATTATTTTGTTTATATATATATATGTATGTATGTATATCATAATTTTCTGATGAAACCTTTATTGTACTTTCAGCAAAAACAATTTTTTTCTAAAAAATAAATAACCCTACTTCTGACATTGTGAATAGTATTCATGAACATCACTGAACTGTTTGTATCCTGAATACAAATTTACAAGTTTCCAGGGGCAATCTCTCCCAGAAGTAAACTTGGAGTAGGCAGCCACAATAAGGTTAAAGGTCAAAGGTCAGAGACATTTACATTGGCTCAACTGGGATGATAGCAGGTTTGTTTGGGCAGTGACTACAGAGAGTGACTTTTGAGTTTGTGTTCCTGGAAGAAAGTGTAGCTCTAATGTTTACCTCTCTCTGTCCCAGCAGCACAAGGCCCTCTCTGTTTGTTTGTGTTTGAGTTTTTGGGAACAGAACGAACCGCCCTGGATGCGCAGATGCGATGACCTCAGGGTCACTCCCAGCCTGTGCTGCTCACTGTCTGTGTCTCTGCAAGCTGGCTGGAGTCTGTCCAAGTATGCAAGCAAAGTTTGTGTCTGTGTCCCTGCAAAGGACCTGCAAAACTACTGCCAGACTGCTGCTGTTATGCTAAACAGATAAAGTCACCAACCCCCCCAGTGCTGTTAAGGTCATCACTTCATCATTGACGTATAACAACAATACACGTTATTAGTCATATTTCCCATAATACATAATACCCTTTATGTCCATTCATCCTAATACCACAGTAAATGTAGAATTGCGTACGTGTGTGGGGGAGGAGGTTCCATAAACTTTGTCATGCTATCTTGGAATATATGTATTGAATTAAAAAAAAAAAGAAAAAAAAAAGCAGCAGCTTTTTCTTCCTAAGACACGTAGAATGAATGGACCATAAATATGTTAAGCCCAAATGCCAGCTGAATACTGAAAAGATTGTACTGTCCCAAAGCCTATTGAGGACATCTGTTTCAGCCTTTTGTTTTTGTTTCCTCTGAGAAACTTTCAATATGAAACACATTGTATCTTTTCATGTGGATGTATTGCCTGATACATCATTTTGGCTTTGAATATAATTGTGTTGGACTCATTACACTGATGTGTGTGATAATGCAACACACAGAAATTGAGCCCCCTCTGTTTTATCATTTATTCCTCTATTTCATTCACTTTTCCTCTTTCAGGTGGAAGTTGGGCAAACTTGATTTGTGGCTTTTGTCAGTCGGATGTGCCCGAGCTAGGCTGATTTGCCAAATGGAAGATATGGTATATTTAATTTTAGCCGATTGGTTTGCTATGATTGTGTCATATATTTTCAGTCCACCTTTTGCTTATCAACGACAATACAAACAAGATCTTGATAAATATCCAGTCATGCACTGTTAAAACCAGTACATGTTTGTCTAAAGCAAACAGAACAAAGGGACACTGGGTTTCATTAGACACAAGTAAAAGGTTTTATTAGAACATAAAACTGCAAATGGTCTTGGGAACAAGTAAACCTGTTAGACCAACTATCATGATTATGAGTTATTGTGAAATCTCTGGCATCAACTTTATGCAGGGATAAATAAGGAATTTGTATGTATATGGTACGTAGTGAATGCCAAGGTAGGTGAATTACATTTAAACTGTACTTACTTGGTAATATTTAAGGATAATCCAAACCCATGTAAGAATAATCGCTAATAAAACTCTTCTCACAATCAGAGTGCTACCCTGATTTTGGCTTTTGGGGTCTTAACTTAGTAACTTGCATTCCATTCCAAAATGTCCCACGAGCTTCACAACAAGATTGCCAGGCTTTGTTACAGGGCTGTCAAAAACATGATAGAGTTTGAAAGACTGATATGTACACTGATCAGCCATAACATTATGACAACTGACAGGTGAAGTGAATAACACTGATAATCTCGTTATCATGACACCTGTCAGTGGGTGGGATATATTAGGCAGCAAGTGAACATTTTGTCCTCAAGGTTGATGTGTTAGAAGCAGGAAAAATGGGGAAGCATAAGGATCTGAGCGACTTTGACAAGGGCCAAATTGTGATGGCTAGACGACTGGGTCAGAGCATCTCCAAAACTGCAGCTCTTGTGGGGTGTTCCCGGTTTGCAGTGGTCAGTACCTATCAAAAGTGGTCCAAGGAAGGAAAAGCGGTGAACCGGCAACAGGGTCATGGGCGGCCAAGGCTCATTGATGCACGTGGGGAGCGAAGGCTGGCCCGTGTGGTCTGATCCAACAGACGAGCTACTGTAGCTCAAATTGCTGAAAAAGTTAATGCTGGTTCTGATAGAAAGGTGTCAGAACACACAGTGCATCGCAGTTTGTTGCGTATGGGGCTGCGTAGCCACAGACCAGTCAGGGTGCCCATGCTGACCCCTGTCCACTGCCGAAAGCGCCTACAATGGGCACATGAGCATCAGAACTGCATCAGAATTGCATCAGAGCAATGGAAGAAGGTGGCCTGGTCTGATAAATCACGAGTTCAAGGTGTTGACTTGGCCTACAAATTCCCCAGATCTCAATCCAATCGAGCATCTGTGGGATGTGCTGGACAAAAAAGTCCGATCCATGGAGGCCCCACCTTGCAACTTACAGGACTTAAAGGATCTGCTGCTAACGTCTTGGTGCCAGATACCACAGCACACCTTCAGAGGTCTAGTGGAGTCCATGCCTCGACGGGTCAGGGCTGTTTTGGCAGCAAAAGGGGGATCTACACAATATTAGGCAGGTGGTCATAATGTTATGGCTGAATGGTGTATAACCCCCCAAAAAGGGCAACAATTTACACAAAGAGTTGTGGGGGCTGGAACAAACTAACCAGCCACTGTCTTTAAGAAGTCTCCTTGGGCCTCTAGAAGGGGCTGGGTGATTTTCTATGATTGGTGAGCCACCGGCCATGAAACGAGCACAGAGAAAAGTAAAGGAGAGGAAACGCACATTCTTAAGTGTGCATAACAGGGCCAGAATGGTAAATAATAATGCTTGAGATTGGGATGCCGGATCTGCAATCATTATTTCATTCAACCTTCTCTTATTTGAACAAATCGCTCCCCTCCAGAAATAATGGGCTAAATGAATCAAGTGCTCCCTATTGAGCTTTCATGTAATCTGTAATCAAAAACCTTGTATCATATGATGAATCTACCAATTAGCCAAGATAATATTAGCCTTCCGATTCTTCAATTACTTGTTAGTCGGCACAACTGCTTTGTTTTAATAGCACAAAATGTGACACCAAAGGCACTTGCTGCAGAAGAACAGAACAAAAGCATTTTAAGTACCGGTAGTCAAACATTGGATATCTGAGAGTGCAAGAAGATATTTAAAAAATTAAAAATAAACACGAGTAACTGTGCTTGTAGATTTGGTTTACTCCCCAGTTTATTTCCTCCCAGTTCCTCCCCACCAAGTCATCAGGACAGAACACAGGTTGCATATTGCATTGCTAATATCCAGCATGTAAAGCAAAATTTTTTTTCTTTTAAATGACAAGTCTACCTTTACTACTACCTCAAGTGTCTTGTCGAGGGCATTCCGTGAAACTCCTGAGATCAAATTGGGGAAAAAAATTGACATTATTATGAACCTGGCCTTGTTTCCATCTCTGCGACCTACTTACCTTTAAGCACATTTGACCAATATAAACACTCAGCTATTAAGGAAATGCGTGTCAGGTGTTATCTTGATGGCTGGCTGAATGCTCAGATGGGAGATGACTTTTCCTTACAGTCTTGCAGCTGCTGCCTGGGTCTGGACTCCCTCACAGGGACTCGGTTTTGAGGTAAAACTAACAAAGTTCCAACCTAACCAGATGAGTACAATTAAAAACACAGCAGGTTCTACTGAAGTACCTTAACCACATAAAGACACATCAAGTCTTTCCCAAGTGACTGACTATACTGAAAGACAGCCATTTTAAGATCAAATATAAGCTTATGAGGTTAGCTTTACTTTTAACAACTTAGGCCAGACTGTATGCGTCTTGCAGATCTAAATAGGGATACCTTGGATAGTTAAGGTTTTGCTAATAGCATGTGGGTCAGGAGGATCATTTATCAGAACTCAAATGAAATGCAAATGTGAATAATAAGTATTCAAAGTAATACAAATAAGGTATCACTTAAGTAATTAATAGCTAGGCTTGGGTTTTGGTGGATTAATGTATTCACTATAAAAGCCTCTATTAAAATTCAGTATTGAAACCTCAACCTTTTTTGACTAATATAAGTCAAAACAACATATTACTGGTAATACTTTACAATCCACTCTGATTCTATACTCAGGTATATATATATATATATATATATATATATATATATTCAGGTTACTGTATGATACACTTGGAAATGGAGGCAAACCGCATACCATGTATTGATGGCAAATACAAAAAGCTGTAGATTCATGTATGTGTGGACAGTGCCCCCTACTGGAGAAACTTAAATCCGTAGGAGTTGTTTGTTTTAACCCTAAATTACTGATTTTTTTTATATATTAATTTAAGGGATTTCCAAACATATTTACTTCTTAAGCATAAATGGAAATTAGACTGCCCTTGTACACACACTTTGATCCTTTTCTGCTTTCAGGAACTGCAGGCTTGTTGTATTTAAACCAACTCCAGGTGCTACATATATGACACTTGTTACCTCATCTGGGGAGAAGCTGTACAGATGCGTGGAATTCAAAAATATTGTTTTCACTACAATTTGCCCAGCAGTCTACAGCTTGCAAAACAGCTCAAATTGCTGTGAAATGGGAGTCTTGCATCCCTGTTAAGAAAATAGTACAAACTGCTCAAACAGGCACAGGCAATAGTATCATTAGAATATAAGAAACTTTACAAATGAGAGGCCAGCCATTAAGTCACTATGAATTAATAACAAATAAAGATAGCCAGCAGTGTTACTCAACTGGGATTCAAGAGACTCTCCTAAAGCCCTACAATTATCTACAGTCACTCAAGTACTCTTTCCCAGCGGTGTCCATTTATAATCCTAGAGAATCCCAGTCCTGCAGGGTGTATCGCTCAGTGATTCTCACACCTGGAGATCCACTCTACTGCTTGTATTTGTTCCAGCTATTCTCTCAATTTCTCGTTTGAACCCTAAACTGAAGTAATCATTTTTGCAAATTATTAGTTCAGTTACATATTCAATTAAATCCCAGAGGAGAGGGGGCTGAAAACCATTCCAGTGTATCTATAACAGGGGTTCTTATTCAGGGGTGATGCCCTCTCTGGGTCTTGAACAAGTTACTTACTTAAGTCATCAATAACTAACATGGGCTCCCTGTCTTTAACACTACAGGACAACTCTGTTCTGGAACAGAGATCACCCGTCTGATCCTAGAGAACCACATGGTCTATTGGCTTTCATTGTGCCTGCATTCAAAACTTCTGAAGCGATCATTGACTGACTCTTTCAATTGCAGAGGATACATTTCATGTAACACCTGCAGGTTTGTGGCTCCGCTCCTTCAGGAGTATTTCTGATCTAAACCTCAGCTCTAATCACACAAGCTCTGAATGACAATCATAATATCAGCTTTGTATAATTAAGGTCTGCCCATCCCTGGTCCTGCAGAGCCACTGTGTTTTCTGGTTTTTGTAACTACCTAGTTGTTTCAATTACTGGGCTTAATTACTCAAAATTACCACCTGTTCAGTGTATTCAGTGACTGAATGAATTGGAGAGGCCTCTATAACAAAATAATTTGTTTGCTAAATACAGTTCAATTTGATTATCTCAACTGCTTCTCATGTGAGTCTAGCAATGCTGCTGTGTTTGTGTTTCACTAGTGGATGACATGTTTAACAATGAGCATAGAAAATAATGGTGTCAATTGCAAATTATAATTTCAGTTACTAAGGTACGAGTCAACTACAATTACAACTATTAATTCAATTTAATCAATTACAAATTCTACAATTACAATTGGAATTGACCCAAGGTCTGACATAAATACATTTCTGCTATTGTAAAGGGACTTAACCTGACTTGGCATTGATTTTCCTAAAGTAAAATCCTTTACTGTAAAGATTTCCTTCATAGCCCAGAGAAGAGGTCAATTCTTCAGTTCAGTTTTTCTTATTCAGTGGACTTGTCCACTATCAATTAAGATATCCATAAACTAGATGTTTCTCTTTGTTTTTCCTTATTAATCTACATCCTTTAGACACGACTAATCTTTTGAGTCTAGACAAGTTTTGACAAACTGCATTTTTCCATGGCTTTTCCAATTGAAGGAGTGTCTTTTCAAATACTTCTTAGGCCTACATCGATGGTGTTGCTGCGGTTACAGTGTTTACCACTCCAACGTGGCTACAGATTCAGACCTGAGAATTGAAATGACTAATTTCACCCACAACTACTGATCAGAGATGGGGAGGGGGTGGAGAGGGGGAGAGAGAGCATGGAGGGGGGAGGGGGGAGAGAAAGAGAGGAGGAGGGAGAGAGAAGGGGAGAGAGAGAGGGGAAGGATGCCAAAATAAGTAATTAAATAAATAATTCATAGCAAAACAGTAGGGGGATATTGAAGCTCTGTTTTGTCAGTAAATTGACCAAGACAGCTGGAAGCTATACCACTTTGAAAACTGAGCTTATCATTAGTGACTTGTAAAAATCACAGCCAGAGTAAACTCACTTGCTTTTGACCAGATATCAATTAAGCTGCACAAACTAAACTAGACAAACATAAAGCAATCAAAACATCGAATGGATAATTGTAATATATCCTAATGATTATGAGCAATTACAATTCATAATGAGTGACTTTTAAAAGTTAAGATAAACTACAAGGCCAATATCTTATGTCCAAATCTCTACGCTCCAAAAAATAGATTATTCAGCACATAGTTCAACAGAAATGACCAGGTTGTCTACCGATTCACATCTTTCTATGACTTAAGTGTTTTTAAATCTTTAACTCTCCCGAATTGAAACACCTCAACCTTTCCTTTCCTCTTTCCCTGCAGACAATATTATGTGTTTTTGACAAGTGTTCCTTAAAGACATAGTGGTCATATGCAACAAAACCCTAATTTGCAGTGTATTCTCTTTCTTGTAGCACTCCTTCCCTTTCAACATATGATGGTATTCTTGTATATATCTTGTATAGGTTTAAGGGTCATACCTTACAAGAGTGGGCACCAATTCTTAATGAATTGATGTATGAATACCATAGAAATAACACATGTATAACAAGGTTAGGGTCAGGGTTAAGGACATGGTTAAAGACAAGGTTTGGGGTTAGGTCTTATACATGTCATCACCATCAGAACGGAGTAAAAGTGCATGAGGCATTCATATGATATTGCTGTGGGATTCTTGCTTGAATTCATGAAGAATTGGTGCATTTTTTTACAGTGTTACCAGTTTAAGTTAAGGTGCTTGTAAAGTTAACTTCCATATTCAAACCGCTGTATGAAAACCTTGAAATAGCCGGAAATAACCCCATATACAGTTCAATAAACTTTTTTTTTTAAATAATAATTTAAGGGCACTTAACTTGCAACTGGAAAATGTACAAATCCCTAACCATACTGAATTTGCAAACCATTTTACCCATTTCATTTTTTAATCTGCTTTGGGTTTTATTTTTAGATAGAGGTGTATATCTCTGTTTGTCTCCATGCATTTCAAAGCATAGCTTTCATCCCCACAAGGCCAGACACCAAGAATGGTGGCTACAGTTAATCTAGTGAAGTTATCATGCTCTTGATATACACTGTCAAAGAGATTCATGGAAAATGTTAATTCTTTCAGCGGAAACTTTAAGGCTTCTTACCGGATGCTGTGACCAATTTGAAGGTTTTGATAAGAGAAAAAAAAAAAAAGATGAGCAACACAAATAGCAAAACCTTTGATCTCATTATTCCTGTAGAGGAAATCCACTGCCCAGTTTCAATAGTTCTCCAGTTACTAACGTCATGCCTCATTGCAGATGCTTTGTGTTTAATTGTAGGTCCTTATAGAAAGTAAGTATAAAGTGCTAAACACTGAATGGCCTACAATGAGGATCATTTCAAAAGCCCAGGGGGTTCACACTTTGAAGAGACAAGAGATGTTTTTATTGAGAAAGAACAGTCCAGGGGAAAAAAATAAGTGTCTTGGTTAGAGAAGCATTCACCCCCTTGAGTCAATACTTGGTAGAACCACCTTTGGCAGCAATTACAGCTGTGAGTCTTTTGAAGTAATTCTCTATCAGGTTTGAACATCTGGATTGAGCAATATCTGCCCATTCCTTTTGACAAAATTGCTCAAGCTCTGTCAAGTTGGATGGGAATTGTTGGTGGACAGCAATCTTTAAGTCTTTACACAGATTCTCAATCACAAGTTTGGGCTTTCACTGGGCCACACTTTGGCTGTTTGCTTTGAGTCATTGCCCTGCTGAAAGGTGAAACTCTGTCCCAGTCTTAGGTCTTTTGCAGACTAAAGCAGGTTTTCCTCAAGGATTTACCTGTATTTAGCTGCAGCCATTTTGTCCTGTGTGCTTCCTTCTTGCAACTCTTCCTTACAGGACAGATTTGTAGAGTTCATGACCTATTGTTGACACATGGACAGTTTCTCTCATCTCAGTCATGGAATGTTGTAGGTCTTTAAGAGTTGTCTTAGGCCTCCTGGTGGCTTCTCTCATCTATAACCCTTCTTACCTGGCTGCTCAATTTGGGACGATGGCCTGCTTTAAACAGATTTTAGGTGGTTCCGTATACCTTCCACTTCTTTATGATCCACATGATTGTCATCCAGGGAATAATCAATGCCTTTAAAATCTATTGAAACACCTCTCCTGATCTGTGCCTTTCAACAATTTTATCCCAGAGTTGTCTTGAACGCTTCTTGGTTGTCTTGGTAGTATTTTTGTTTGGATGTACTACCCAATTATGAGACCATATTGATACCGGTGTTTTTAATCTGATATCAAGCAAACCACTTTCATTGCACACAGGTTAACTCCATTTTAACCAAGGCACTTGGTTGCACCTGATCTTATTTAGGAGTGTTATAGTAAAGGGGATGATTTTTTCACCAAGCCTTTTCCCCCCCACATTGAGTGTGGAGTGGGTTGTGTAAATCAAATGGGGGGGGAAAAACTCACATTTAAATGCATAAACATTTCAGGTTGTAACAACAAAATGTATAAAAGTCCTGGGGGTGAATACTTCCTATTGCCACTGTGTTTGAATGCTTATGGAATGTCATTTCCAGTCTTGGACATAAAGACAACTTCACTGAAGATCTTGCAGGGACAGATGAAGAGTGTATTTTGAGGCCATGTAGCCTATGGATGGCTGGATCCAACCTCTGTTGTCATTAGCTCACTGTGAGATTAATTGGAAAACTGAGGAATTATTGAACACATTAAACTAAAGGGGAATATTTAGACACACATTTGGGAAAGCTTGTATTACAAGTAAGACTGGGTACTAGTGTTAGTACGCCTACTCGTGAATAGTCTGCTGGATTCAGGATCTTGGTTGAATATCCTAACTGAAAACATTTTTTTTTGCACTTGTAGGATATATTGTATTAAGTGTAGGAAATCAACACAAAATGTTATCATAGTGCAGACTTTTTCGATTGACAAAGAACATTTCTAGACCCTTGTATCTCCAGCTAAAGCACTGCTTTTTATCTTTTTTTACAACCCTGCAAAATGTTTCTCCAGCTACTGATCAACTCCAGCTGGTTCTGTGGGAGGGAAAAATAATAACTACTGAATTAATTATTTTTTCCCATTGTTATTCTACAATTATCTACCCTGATATAGCAGTAACACCAGTACACCCAAATTTATCAAATATGCTGTCTTTCCTCAATAGGTTTAATACATTCTTGCTCTCCTTACAGCTGGGTAAACATGTTGATGTCCAAGCTTGATAGAATATGGAATGTATCGACAATAGATCCTATATATAGGAGACAGGAACTCACTTAATTCAGGCTTAATTCTAATTTGCCATCCTGCCCAATGTTTAAAAGCAGTCCAGTTTCAATAAACAGTGTCATTAGGAAGAAGAGTTCAGTTTAAATGACAATTGGATCACAGAGGGTGTTCACAGGACTAGAATTGGGAGATACTAGGTTACACATTTTCTTCAAAGCGCATGGAGAACTGTGCCCGGTTATGCCCCGATCCTGCCCAAACGATTAACCAACCCTAACTGAATAAGTCTCTTTTTTCAGTGAATGAATGTGGGACACAGTGTTTGCCAGGTTCCCTTAAGGGCCCCTTCAAAGTACTTTTCATGCCAGATCCCACCAGAAGCAAAAAACAAAACAAAACAAGGCTCCATTGTGTGGGGCGTCCATTGTTTCATGCAGTCTTGTCATCTCCTATGATACAGTGGTTGCAAGTGCTGGGCTGCAGGCACACAACAGGTCCATGTTGCCTTAAAACACATCAGACCTCCTGGTCCCTGACTGTCTTGTGTGGAAATCATTCTGCTCTGTTCTCCCTTCCCAAGTCCCGGAACAATACCTCCACCGTCTTCGGCTGTTTGCACTCTCTCTCGATATCAGGGCCCTGATCCAACCCCATCTGCTTCAAAAAACATCTTCTCTTGTCTCTGGTTGACTCCCTATGCCAGCCCCCATAAATTCAAGTCACCATGCATAATTTTAGCTTAAAAGTGTCCAATCAAGGGAGTCTTAATTCCCATTAGTTAAGTACTTGATAAAATACTTGCAACACCCTTAAGTTGAAGGAAACCTTAACCAAAGTTGTTTTATGCAACTGGTTCCTAGTATGTATATACACCCATTTCCAATGATTAGTTTTTACACCCACACACCCACACACACACACACACACACACACACACACACATGCACGATGGGTCGATTGGCCTTCTCTCGTTTGTAAACTTTCTTTCTAAACTTTCTTATATATATATATATATATATATATATATATATATATATATATATATATATATATTATCGTACTGTCCCTGACCACCTTCCGGTGATTTCTCAAGACACATCTATCCCAACTTAAAATAAGACTGAGCAAAGAAAAACATATTTTTATTATATTAAATTGAAATACAAGTATAGGAATGCATATCACCGAACAGATTATCACAATACTAGACATACTATAACAGGTCTAGATATAAATGGCTTACCCTGTAGCCTATATGTAATGTGTAAAACTAGTTTTACAATAATAATTTGCAGAGCTGAGAATGCCCTTAGAAATTAAATAGCCAGTGAAGGATGAAGAAGTGAATAGGGCCTCTATATGCTCTGTTGCAGGGAAGGATAGAGTTAAATTTCTTTAACTGTGTTCCAGCACACACAAGTTGATAGTCATGGAAAATGTCATTGTGTGTTTAAAGAAACACAGCGCCCAAAAAGAAACCAAGCTCTTTTTAACGCTTCTATGCATTTTGTTTCTTGGCTGGATGTTAGATCCAGGTTGGTTCACCTTATACACTGTTGCCAGATGGGGGGATTTTCCACAACATTTGGGGTATTTTTAAGTGCCCAGGGGGAAATGTAGGGGCAACATTGGTATGGGGGAAATCTTGGGGGATAATTTTTTTAACCTGGGGGAATTTAGGGTTTTTCACAGCTGATTTTCACCTCTTTTACAGTTCAGATACAATGCTCTAGGAAGCTGAAAACACCTCACAAGCCCCCTTCCTGACCTCAGTTCGCCACCCCTCCCTCCCCTCCCCGGACCTCACTTCACCAGCACCCCACCCTCCAGACCCCAGTTCACCCCCCCACCTCCCCGGACCTCACTTCAACAGCACCCCACCCCCCGGACCTCATAGTTCAAATTTGGGGTGGGGGGGTATGAAATATGTGATTTGTGGGATTTTTTTGACCACTTTCGGGTGAAATTACGGAGAGGACCTGGCGACACTGGCCTTAGTTCTGAGTACTGGATCTATAGTTAGGAGCCAGCGTTACAAAACAGTTGGACCTCAGGGATAAGGTGTCGGGCTTGGTTTTTGTTTATTGTCTAATGGCTAGGACATCATCAAAGGCTTCTTCTGAGCAGACTGCCCCTTCAAGAGTTGCTTTTCCTGTGCGGTTTGCGGGACAGCAGACCCAGAATTGCGCTCTTTTGGCACTGGGGACAGTGTCTTTTTGTTGTAGACACTATATTGAAAATCGTATATTGTTTCAATCAGGGCAGGAGAAAACACTATATATGTGTTGTGTGTGTATATATATATATGCCTTATTTAGTCCTAGTTTTTATCTTGCAATCGCCGTGTCCTTGAATTTAAAAAGTTCCAGACACAAAAGGTAGACAAGAAGTGTGAGTTTGCGGGAATCATACAACTCAACAGCGAGATGGGAATTGAAAAAAAATGAAAAAGTGCTGCGGTGGCAAAATTCCTGGACAGCCCCTTCCCACCCCCACTGCTTTGATTAGGAGGATCCACATTGCACAACTGTTTGCACTTAAGACTAATTGACTTGATTTGTGCTGCCTGACGAGAGAAACTAAAATACAAGAGAAATACTTCTTTTTAACAGGAAAAACAAAACGGTAGTAGGCGTTTATTTTTATGTTTTTTTAAATATGTAAAACGGAACACATGCAATATATTTCACAATGCATGGTCCAATTCAAGCATCTGATACTACCGTGTCGTTTACTCAACTGTGGTCCTGCCGGGGGGGCGGCGTGCGCATGAACACCGAGTCCCCTCATATTCCTCTGTGTTGCTTTCTTTCCTATGCGATATTTGATTTCGCATGGCACTGTGTGTGTGTGTGTGTTGCTACGATCTCGCTTTGCAAAGTCCGCAAGCTGCCGTGCTGGCCTGGCGCCCGAGGATGTGAGCGAATCACTGCCCCACCATGAAGACATTCCGAGGGGGCAGAGCTCTCGCTGTAAACCCGCCCTCCGGAGAGATCTCATTTCCCCCCAAACCTCCCATTTTTTTTTTTTTTTTCCTTTTGCTGGCTCTCTCATTCCTCCTCTTCTTTTCCTCTCCATTTCTCCTCTTCTCCTAAGCTTCCCCCCCCTCCTCCTCCTTCACTTTTGACCGATGGATATCATGGCGAGATGTTGGCTGCTTCTCCTGAGCGTCCCTCTGTTATGGGCCATCGATTTGGAGACGGTGGACCCCGGCTTCTATGTGGAGACCACTGACACTTCAGATGCCATCGACTACAAGGATCCCTGCAAAGCTGGTAAGCCCTTATCAAAAGCTTTAACATTTTTTTACGAAAATGCACGACCCGAGTAGCATATTTGGGTATGATGTGGCAAAAATAAAAAGCCCCAAAAAATACATTTAAACAACAAATCAGTGTGTAATGACAGGAGCGGGTGGAAAATGCTCCGTTGGCAGTGGCGATTGGAAATAGAAGAAAAAACACACACGCACAAGCATACTGAATTGTATTTTATTTTCTGGGCTTTTTCAAATGTGATTATGGGTTGTCGAGTGAAGTTCTCGGGAGTTTGTGGAGGCTGCAAAAAAGCTGCTTTTCCCTGTATAAAGCGGGACTGGGATGACCTTTGTCAGGTAGTTCAAAACAACAGTAAAGTTTGAGAGCTCTGTAGGATGGCTTTAGTGGGATGCGTAAGTCTGCAGTCCTTTGTTGTTTGTTTGATACATATATGTGTGTTTGTATGTATATATGTGTGTGTTTATATATGTAGTGCAGAACGGCAGCTGTCAAAACCAACTTTTTTTTATATATATGTATTGTTTTGTTTACTGAAATTAACTCCCCCCCCCCCCCACACACACACTTTTTTCATCCGGACTGGAAGGAAACGCTACGCGGTTGTTGTTGCTCATATTATTACAGTAACTAGTTTTGTGTTAAAACGTTAGCATACAGATACATTATATAATAATAAAAACAGCGGAGTTTCTGGAGTTATTATGAAAGGATACAAAAATAAAAAAAACTGCTTTTGTAACACTCAGGTAATTTCCCCCCCCCCCCAAACCCTGAGCATATGAATTAAGTATTAAGGGGCAACAGATGTGACAGTTCCCGTTTCTCAGTCTCCACTCGCCTCTGGGTGCCGGCGACGCGGTGTGTAGGAGACTAATTGAGTAACGAACTAATTAACTAATTAAATCGTGTCTGTCAGCGCCGCGAATAGAGCGCATTCGCTTCAGTGCCCTGGCCGTCGACGAGGCGCGGCGCGGCGCGGCGCTGCCTTTTCTCTCCCCGATGGGATTGTTACAAACACATGAGGTTTGCCGGAGTCTTTTATTTGGAGTCGTGTTCAGCCTTGAATAGAAACAAAGCAATTCCAGTAAGCAGTGCCACTTGCTGCTGGGAGGATTTTGAATAGGTCGTATTTACATGCTGCGTGTATCTTTATACTCGCAAATTCATTTTAATGATCAGTGTATATGTACAGTTGTCGGAAGCACTCACACGCTTCAATAATAATAACGATGATCCAAAAATAAATCCAAATCGGTGATTCATTTAGTTTGATAAATGTTTTTCCCTCTCATTATACTTACCAATTCAGTTTTTAACAGATATTCAGCATAGAAATCAAGATTGGCAGTCAACCGTGTAGTAGTTTCTTAATCAATATAATTGACAAATAGTTCAATGGAACACGTTTATTAAACCAAACGCATAACGTAATAGCATTGTTTCAAATGAAGGATGTGAATACATTTGATTAGAGCTGTATCTATTGCTCTCTGTCTATCAGAAATATTTAACTTTTTAGCCCGTCAGGTAATTTTCTAGATAGAAATTCGTGAGGGCATTGTTCTGAAAGAAACGGTGATTCAAAAGTTATTTTTATAACTCTAAAAGTAATTAAATGGATCCATAATCTTATATTTTATATTGATTTAGATGTGCACATGTGATTTTGTCAGGATATTAACAAGTACACACACACAATAATTATATAAAGTTTCAAACGGTTTGTTTAATTAAGGTTTCAACAGATTAGTGGGATAGCAATCTGAGAGAAACTCCAGGACTGTTTGAAAAACAGTGACCTTAGTCTTACTGACAGTTTACACTAAGGTGATTGTCATGGTTATTAATATATTGGTCTTGCTTTAATATATTTGTGTGTTTTAACCCCTTCAACATTGCCTGTTGCAGTATTCGAAACTGACAAGGTTTTCTGAAATGACACCACTAAGGTAGCGGATGTGATCTTAATGGTGCACATGGCATACATCAGTTAGCGAAAGCAAGTTTGTCTAAACTTGCAAATGTGTAAAATGTAGCTATACTATACAATATGTATGGTAATAACTGTTGACATCTGCTTTTACTTCAGTAGAAATATGATGCATTGAAGACAACAAAGGCTAAAATGCATAGCACTCTTATCAATTGTCCTTACCACTGACAACACATTCAGTTAAATGTGTTCAATGACAAATCCTGTGACCAATTAAATTTAAGTTTGATTGAAGCAGTTGCTTATTTAAGTCTATCAAAGTGCACCTCCTAGTTTGACACGCATTTTAATGCAACATGTGACAGACAGTCATTCCGATTCTGTTTTAAATGTAGAGGATGGTGTGAAATACAGTTAATGTATGGAGGTTTTGTATAAATGTAAATGGTCAGGTATGACACCACATGTCTGGTATTTTTCCATTTTACTGATAGACAAAGTTTTCTTTAATCTGAAATAAAAACTTTTGTCAGTAAACGGTTGAGTCCTTTAGTTCAGATTGGATACAGGTTGTCTGGATTAATCCTAGATGAGTGTGTCCTCATGGGGTGGTGTCCCAGTGGTAGAAAGTTGGATGGGCCTGAGTTAGACAGGATTTCCTCAGCTTGTCACACAACAGTGCCCCCTGTAGCTTAGTAATAATTTCTGAGCTCTGTAGTGTTAAAGTGAGAGCAGCATCTGTCCTTCCCATGATGCTATAGCTCTGCAGACTTGCAGATCTGCAAATTTGGGAGCATACAAAAAGTGGTTCCGAATGGAAAAAACGAAGGGGATGTCTTTGGATTTGAACTGGAAACATCTGGCCTGTACGACTCATCCTGTTCTCCAAATGGAGGCTTTTATGAAATGTGATGATCTGTTGTATAGTACAGAAATTCACTCATCTACCAGCTATTGCTGATGAGACGTGGAGTGGATGTTATATTTACATCTTGAGATGTCCAGTGTGGTGGGTATTAAAAGGGGAAACAAGCAGATAAAGATATACACACACACACAGTGGAAAATGATTGTTTTTTTTAGGTGATAATTTCAAAAACTGGTCGCAACTACACAACTGTGTTTTTAAAATTGTGTTTGTTGCTTATAGCTATTTTAAATGACACAGCTGAAATGTATTTTGCTGTAGTTCAAATCCTGACAAGTTTTCTGGCAGCAGAATGTTGTAGTTGCTCTTTTCTCCGGCATTTCCCTTTTAGTACAAAGGGACATAGTATCCCCCTTCAGTGTAACCATTCTGCTCTACTAGAAAATTCAAACTTAAATACAGTGAGTGTAATATAATGCCACACGTTATTTCAAAATCTACTGTATAGTAATTATTGGTCAAGTTTTGCATTTTCCTGCCATGCATGCCACATAGTTTTAAACAACTTGGTCCCTTTATAGAAAACATTTATGTATTCTCCCTCCATTCAATATTCAATACTTTTACTCGGTCTTGAAAGACAGGGTTATAACTTTTGAATTTGGCCAGTAACCATGTTCTCTTCTTGCTGCACACAATGTACTGTGTTTATGAAAATAGGTAGTTTATTGCCAGACTTGCATTTGCCAAGTTAACTAGCTGTTCTGAATGTTTGTGTGCGATATATATTTTTTCATTTGCTTCTATAGGAGTTTTGTAGGACTGAAATGTAGCCCTCAGTGCACATGGTTGAATGTTAATGTTAATGTGTTGTGCTGGTATGTGCCAAATCCCCCAAAATATAAATGGCTGATCTTTTTTTCCAATTTAGATGCCTCTGTGCTCTGTTTAACTACCAGAGAGAAAGGGATCAATTATGGTGTCTGAGGCTCTGTTCTGTGTAGTTTGTTGGCAATTGGCTTGCAAGGGAAGCCTTAGTTATTATGTTAATGTGCAATTCAAAGTAAAAGATGTATGGATCTAGTCTAGCTATTTTCTTCCACATTTGAAACGTGTGACCTGAACATAAAATGTTAGCCAAACACAATGTAGCAGTTTGGGAGAAGGATGTATTGTATCGAGGGAAGTGATGGTGAATTGGAAGTAGGTTTTTGAGATTTTCCATGGTGTCGGTCACAGTCAAATGGCCTTCTGGGAAACATTGTGGATTGGCTGTTGAAGAAAAAGTCTGTCCATTTTGTATGCTACCAATCAAAGGTTATAGGCTGTCCATTATCTACATTGGCACGTGTACTGAATGTGCTGCAGAATGTTGGAACCTTCTCCTTGTACTGAATTCAAGAAAGTTTTACTGCATCATTTTGATTTGTCATTACCCTTGCCTCCAACACATGAAAATTCAAGCCTCTGCTCTCATGAAAAGAAGTGAAGCAACAAATAAACGGAAGGCCTTAAATAGTTATTGGGAGGGAAAAATAAGCTACCCATAGGCAACCCTGTTGACAATGCAAGGGTGAGCAGAAGAGACCAGTGACATAGACCAATTGGGCAGACACCATAGCGGCACCCTAACAATGAAGCTTTTGTGTAAAAAATCTTGGACACGCATCACTATTTATACTGTCTATTATCATTAATTATACTAATAAAATCATGTTTTATAGATTTTTGTTTCTTTTAGGTACATGCAGATCTAATCCAAACACGCAGACAGGATTGTGCTTAGCCAGATTTCTCTTGTAGTGCAATCTCTTGGCTTTTCAGCTGTTTCTGGGCATATTTTAAGATGCAAGGGTAAGCTTATCCTGTGCTTCCCAAGGCTGGTACAGAGAGGCTTGTCAAGACATCCCATTTTTCGTGATCTGCGTTTCTACTCAAGGCAGATATTGAGGCAAAACGAGGCCTTTTGGTTTGATATCAAGTGAATGTCCCCCCCCATGATTTCTATCTGTGTGAAGTTGCATTATGGGTCCTGCTTGATTTTCTGCACCCTTCATTCTCCACATGTTTGACTTTTGAGAAGCACCCCATCAAGGCCTAAACAATATAAACAAAAGTCACAAATACATAGTATTCACAGTACTCCAATCTTGAGATGTCAGTGTGCATTTTTTAAATTCAGTGTTTTGTTTTTGACTTAATGTATTGGTCTCTCAAATACCGTTCTCCATCTGTTCCCTAGATAAGGCTGCTATAGCTGAGCTACAGTGTCTAAATCAAACATTTTTGTTTTAATTGCTGGCCCATCTCTGTCCTTTCTGATATTCAAAATTTGATTTGCATGCAAGGGCTTAATAGTGCAAGGGAGACTTGTATCCTGTATCTGTAGAGTATTTTGATTGTGCTTCACTTTTTGTTTTATATATACAATGCCCTCCAGATGTATCCCTACTTCTGAATAAACAAGAACAAAAAACATAATCTAACAAAGTATTATGGATTGGATAATGTGTCTTGCCAAAAAAGTCTAAGTCATACTGTAATCTTATTTACATGGCACAAAGCAGTCATATTTGTCATAAGTTAATTTCAGAAAACACGAGGGTCACATTTACAAAGACCGTTCTAAAGTGATTTGGCACATTGTAATTTAAAAGTGTTTGTTACATGCTCTACCCTCTATACAAACCATGCAAATAAATGTTACACAAGCCACTGTAAGAGTCTCGCCAAAATAGTGGTACAGCATTGTAGCTAATTTCTATAGGATTCCATCTTCAGTTACAGAACCTATTTTTGCTGGAATGGAAGACCTATAGCAAGTGGAAATGAAGACGGATCTACATATTACTGTCGCAAATAATGACAGTACAATAATACCCCGTTTTGTTGCCTCCCTTTTTTGCGTCATTTTCTTTGTGGAACAAATGTTTTCTATGTCTCTTTGTTTGGCTTAGTTTTATTTTGCCACACTGGCCTGATTTTTATGTAGAACAGCTTCCCTTCTTATTTTCACTGTGTATTCTTTTATGAAATAATAAAATAATAAAAACTTAGTGATATCTCGGAAATACTCACTATATATTTTGATCCCTTGCATACGGACATATATAAACAACATGCACAAAATAGTTAAATTGCAGATGGATTAATTTTAAGAATGAGGTGACTATTTCATTAACCTAGAATTTCATTTCTGTTACCATTTCTATTACATCTTCCAATTTCATTGTTGTAAAATTCATGCCTAGATTCAGTATAATAGAAGTGAACATTTTTGGGAATGCATTTGGAGGCCAGGGGAAGTTCATAAGCCCTGTAATACGATTACACCGTTAAGTCCAACTGTGTTTCAGCACAATGGAGTCCGTTATATCATTTTCCAGACGGCTGTAATTTCATTTTTAAAAGGAGTGTAATTATGGTGTTAACTAATTTATTTTAAAGTTTAATTTTAAAGAACCGTTGATAGCATCGGTAAAACCACATTCATTTTTTTCCTCTGAATTTTAAGGAGTGTTCCTGTTTTTTTTCCCCAAATGTTTAATCTGCTTAAAGGTGACAAGAAAATGGGACGCACAGACTGGGGTGGGGGGGGGGCAGGATTTGAAAAGGAAATACTGTTTTTGTGAAAGTTCTGTGTATCCACTTTCTGCATCCTTACAAAATTAAATGTTGGTTTCATTTGTTTTAATGACTGCTTTATGTAATCAACAACTTTACACAACTGCATTCTTGTCTTGTTCCTTTGGAAAATCATGCCGTTTATGACGTATCATCATTGATTGAGATTGAATGTGGTGAAGTTTGATCTTGTGTAATGCTTCACAAAATGTGTAGTTCCCAAAATATGAGCGGTTACAGGCTAGGAGCAGGAGCTTGAAAATGTTGGCCTAAAAGTACCTCCCGTCTTCTGTTTACATCTTAACTTCTAATTATATGCCTCTGTTCCAATATTGTCATGACATTGAAATGGCCGTTTGGCTGGTGCAATACATGCATGAAGTACATTAGTGTAGTAGTATTTCCTTGGTTTATTTCCAATGTATGATTCAATTAACTGAATGCCAGTGTAGTCAGAGTTGAGCTTTGATTTTAAAGGAGGTTGAAAATTTTTCGTTATATACACCATTCACCTCATCTAATACAGGATGGGTTGCCACTTTAAAACTGACCTCAGGGCTTTCCCAGTATTCCTTAAGGTAGTGCCAACATGATACCAACCATGATCTCTAATGGGTAAACATGTTCCTGAGTTTTTCCTGCCTGTGAGCTTTGTGCTTTACATCTTTCAGTGAATCCAGTCAGTTCTGTAAGTTGCGCATCTGTATTCCCAACCACACGCTAAGAGGGTTGCATCCTGGGATTGATAGATAAAGAGTTTAGGATACACATGCCATTTACAATTTGGACTATCCAGTGTGCAGAACAATCTTTTGGAGCTTGTTTGAATCAAATGCTAGAGGTTTCTTAAGCTTGCATTTTTCTTTTTTTTTTTTTTTCTGCCTACCGCTAAAGACTAGCCTCTCTCACTGCCTGAACACACACGCGAACCAAAGCAGAGCATTTTTAACCCTGATCTCCTGAAAGCCCACTACAGTGTGCATAGGGAGAGGAAGTGATATGATCTGCTTCTGCAGCGTTTAATTCCTTTGCTCTTCTCAGTGTTTGACATGATTCACGCTGCGAGAGTGGCAAGTCTTCTATGACAGTTCAGCAGGATTGAATTTTTATTCATTCAAAGTTGACCTTTAAAGCTGCAGTTCTAGTACTACATAACCCAGGATTGTGTTCAATTGTTTTTCAGTTTTAATTAAAAAAATCTTCCACCACAACCTCCAGATTATTTGTAACAATAACCATTACAAATTATCTTAACACACATAGGAACTTTATTAAATAGGTTCTAATACAATAACTAACTTATAAATCTAAAGATTTATTTTTTTGGGCTTGTTTTTTGGTGTAACAAGTCACCTGATAAAACAGGTCCTCCATGCCAAACCCAATGATTTTTTTTTTTTTTTTGAGGGTGGGAGTTTTACTAGTACGTAGAATTTCTGTCACCAGCTGTATACAAAGAACATGATGTTTAAAAGCACTGCACTGAGGCATGCAAACCCTGGGGAAAATGCAGGATTCTTCAGTCAAGTGTATACCACTTAACATTGCTTCTCTTCATTTGGCTTTGACTTTGAACTGACCCATGGATCTGTAAATCGCAAGCTCTGAAATATGTGGTTGTGTAGGCTATTCCTTAAAGGTGGCTTTAGAACTTTGTCACTTGGCTGTCCAGTTTCTTTTCATAGTTAAGGTGCTGAATTTAAGTTATTTGATTTAGGGCCAGCATACACAAGAACCTGTTTTCAGACAGGATGAGCCATATTCTTGGAACTTTTACTGTCACAAAATGTAATGCCTGTTTCTAATAATTAGGGTAAAAATACTATGAAGAAAGTAGGAGTCACAAAACTTTCAGAACAAAATGGTAAATTATTGATTTTAATTTATTTTGTACCACTAGGTGTATTTCATCTGTTAAAGGGTGGTCAGTTTTGCTTGACTTAATTTTAGTTAATATAGGCCAATTAATCCTGGTGTTTTGTAGTGGATTCCAAAAATAAGAGATCCTGTCTCAGAATAGACCTGGCTACTTTTCTGAACTACCTGTTGAGAGATTTGTGTCTGTGGCAAATCAGGAGAGACTGAGTGTGATTTCGTCATATGACTTCTATAGCACTATCTATGGGGGTTCGAATTGTGCTGCAGACCATAATTTCATCGACTGTGAAGGGATGAACCACCATAACTGAAAAAAATTAAAGTGACTTTAAACCTACTTCAGTCCTTATAAATGTTTACTGTAGTATACTGTGGTAAAACCACAATACAGTGTAGGAAAGCAAAGTGAAATAATGGTAAAACATGGAGAGGCATTGAAAACCGTGATGAAGACCTGAAAGAAAGTACATGCATGATAAACATGGTTAAAACCGTAAACAAAAACTCTTTACTACACAATGTTATTGTACGAAACTTGCATTAAAGTTATGCACTTTCCCGGATATTGATATTTTAGGATTCCATCCCTTCACCACATTTGCCTACCTTTTGAGAATGTTAAGTGTAATTTTCCAAAACATTTTGAAGCGATTGTAAGAATTGGTCACGTAATGCCAGTGGTTGTTTACGAAAGGTTCCTTGATGATTTCTGAAGAAAAAAACGTTTTTCGTAAGCCCACTTCCTTGTACAGTGAGGGAAAAAAGTATTTGATCCCCTGCTGATTTTGTACGTTTGCCCACTGAAAAAGAAATGATCAGTCTATAATTTTAATGGTAGGTGTATTTTAACAGTGAAAGACTGAATAACAACCATGCAAGATCTCACCTCGTGGAGTTTCAATGATCATGAGAACGGTGAGGAATCGGCCCAGAACTACACGGGAGGATCTTGTTAATGATCTCAAGGCAGCTGGGACCATAGTCACCAAGAAAACAATTGGTAACACACTATGCCGTGAAGGACTGAAATCCTGCAGCGCCCGCAAGGCCCCCCTGCTCAAGAAAGCACATGTACAGGCCCGTCTGAAGTTTGCCAATGAACATCTGAATGATTCAGAGGAGAACTGGGTGAAAGTGTTTTGGTCAGATGAGACCAAAATTGAGCTCTTTGGCATCAACTCAACTCGCCGTGTTTGGAGGAGGAGGAATGACCCCAAGAACACCATCCCCACCGTCAAACATGGAGGTGGAAACATTATGCTTTGGGGGTGTTTTTCTGCTAAGGGGACAGGACAACTGCACCGCATCAAAGGGACGATGGACGGGGCCATGTACCGTCAAATCTTGGGTGAGAACCTCCTTCCCTCAGCCAGGGCATTGAAAATGGGTCGTGGATGGGTATTCCAGCATGACAATGACCCAAAACACACAGCCAAGGCAACAAAGGAGTGGCTCAAGAAGAAGCACATTAAGGTCCTGGAGTGACCAGTCTCCAGACCTTAATCCCATAGAAAATCTTTGAAGGGGCTGAAGGTTCGAGTTGCCAAACGTCAGCCTCGAAACCTTAATGACTTGGAGAGGATCTGCAAAGAGGAGTGGGACAAAATCCCTCCTGAGATGTGTGCAAACCTGGTGGCCAACTACAAGAAACGTCTGACCTCTGTGATTGCCAACGAGGGTTTTGCCACCAAGTACTAAGTCGAAGGGGTCAAATACTTATTTCCCTCATTAACATGCAAATCAATTTATAACTTTTTTGAAATGCGTTTTTCTGGATTTTTTTGTTGTTATTCTGTCTCTCACTGTTAAAATACACCTACCATTAAAATTATAGACTGATCATTTCTTTGTCAGTGGGAAAACGTAGAAAATCAGCAGGGGATCAAATACTTTTTTCCCTCACTGTATATGCTATCTGGCTCAAGATTAGTATATATTCTTTGAGACCAGTGCTGTTCGGTTCCTCGTGAGAGGAGGTGCGCTTATGACTAATCTCTTCGGGGGGAAAATGGATAGTTATTACAAACTGAAGCACTTGTTGTAAATACTTTTTCTGGAGCACACAGTCTGACCCAAATGTTATACGTTTTGTGTTACGAAATGGTTTTCATGATTTGAACTGAGAATTTAAATGTTTGAATGGCAGCATGAATTGCCTACTGAAAATATCTTCCCCAATTCTTTCCGTAATATTACTATGAAGATATCTAATTCCAGATCTCAAGTTATTATGTATGGCATAAAATGAAGACTGACCAGTTTCATTCATTATTGATATTAATTGTTTTTGGTGTCTGGATCACAACCCAGAACCTGCCTTTTAAGAATCAAGATTCTTAAAATATCTGTTTGATTCAGTCTCATTTAGTTGCTTCTAGTAGTCTATGCATCATCACACACACACAAGAAATTGTTTTATATATGTATATAGTTTCTGAAGCACTTGAGCCAAAGACCTTTGAAAATGTCTTGTCTTGTACCACAGAAGCAAATATTAGCAAAATGAGCTTTAGGGGAATGATATCCAGTAGGCTGTCAATGACTAGACTTGGGCACTATTACAATACACAAACTGTCATCATTGCAATGTGGTGGGGAGAAATTTGCAGACAATAAGAACTGCAAAAGCTTATTCCTCATCAAAAGCAAAGGATTGGGCAACACATCTGAAACATGCATCAGCTTTTTAGGTTTGTCTTTCCCATCTTGGCCCCAAAAAAGGTTCAGCTCTTGTGTTCATATGAAAGCTGTGTTGCTACTTTTGAATCTTTCTGTGACGGATAGTGACAACAGACGGGGGGCGGGTAGGTTGTTTGAAATGCTGCCATTTTGCAGAGATTACAGAAGCCAGGAAACAAATGAAGACTTCAAAACATCAATTTAATTTTTTGATATGCTTCATACACTCTTTCCTTCAAGAAACATTTAAGTTGAATGTCTTTACATTATATTTCTGCCTTTCTTTCCAATTGTTAATGGTTAATGTTTTGGCCTGTTTGAGTTTTGTGTTTGTTTGCTCCTCCAGCTGGCAATCGCTTTGTATGGACATTTGTTCCTTTCTTTGAGGTATGTGTCTTGAGTTGAACTATAGCAAATTGACAGAAGATGTGAGATTTCCTGTAGTCGACTGTGTAATACTGCCCAGAAGACTCCAGCTCACTTATTGTGGCCAGTGTATCAAAGACCTCGTGAGATTTCTGTTTTGTTTTCTTACTGCTGGCAGCTCTGAACCGCTTGAAGATTTGCCAGCTATATCTCCTCTGCCTTTAGCAGGCTTTAAATGAGTCTGTTGATCTTACTGTTTTGCCTGTGAATTATAATCTTTTGTACACTAGCAAAGACCAATTCATAGTAGCTTTTTTGTCAATATATTTTCCTTAGGCTGTTAAAGTTTGTGTATTTTAGAAAATGGGCAGTTTGCACAATTGTTTGAATCTGTATAATCTGTGTACATTTGATGAAGGTATGTGCCCTCACTATTCTGACTCGAGCAAGTCAAGGTGTTAGGGGAATGTTACAAGATGTTCAGGAAAAACTAATAAATACCAATATGGAATTTGCATCTGTGAAAGTGAAAGACTCAATTGTTACCACAAGTTGTGTTTTTGTGGTTTTGAGCGGATGTGGGAATTTGGAACGTAGAATAAAGTCTCTTGATGAAATCTCTCTCTGTTATTGGACCTACCTTGGACCTGTGGTTTCACTGACCCCCTCCCAGTACAGTCCGTGTCTGGTGTTGGCCTTTTTCAACCCTTCCTGGCACTCGGCCCCCCAGACTCTAGGCCATTCACTGGCTGCCAGAAGAGATCACTCCTGGATGGTAGTCAAGTCTTTAGGCTGGGGCTGCTGCCAGCTCTGAAGGGGCAATGGATATTCTGCAGGGACTGTAAGCTTTTCTGGGGGTGAGGGTGCTGGATGCTGCAACTAGGGGGAAACTAGTCCTCCAAGCCAGGAGTTCTTATTTTATTTACTTATACAACTGTGTATATAATATATAATTCAGTTTTGTTTTCATGACATCATCACAAGCTAAGATTGAGTTTGCCAACAGAAAATGTCAGATTTCTGGCCACTGCACTGTCGTACACAACTTCCCAAATATTTTGTTGCGTCATTTGTGCACATTTACTGTGTAAATGCATTTTAAAATGTATTGTCCTGATTATTTTTATGATTTGGCTATCAATGCTCTTCCATTACGGGGATGCTAAACTGTCAATGCAGTTTTAATGGATTTATAAGGCTTTCTGTACAATTTTTCCTGTGATAATGTTCACTGAACTCCATAAAAAGGACACTAAAGCTTTATACAATTATATTGTAAGCATAAAGTACATTTACATGAGTAGTATTTCCTTGGTTCTATTCCAAAGCGTGATGTAATGAACTGAATGTCAGCATAGTTTTCTTTCATTCTTAAAACCAAATCTGACTGGGAACATCCTGTGTTCTGGGAACTATTGTTATCTGTCCGACCGCTGAAGGTGTCCCAGTATGAAGACCTTCTCCTAATGGGGAGTTAAATGTCAGCTTCCTGTTTTGCTGCTTACTGGAATGAAAAAGATCCAAATGGAGGAAATGACATGGTACTGTATTTATGTTGATGTTGAAGTTGACATTTCAGAGGGCAAAAATGTATTTTAGCTTTCCATAACATTCTTGATTGCACCACAGTTTTAGAATTGAGCTACTAAGACATCATACCTTGTTTATAAACAGTTTTGTGTATATAGTTTATCAAATTGTGGATGCGACATGGTTTTTCAATTTTGATATATATATATATATATATATATATATATATATATATATTCATCATCGTGGCTCTGTCCGAAGATGATTTTATAACAATATAGGTCTGCCTCATTACGGAGACTACAGCTTGTGCAATCTGAAATACGTCCAGCTACATCTACTGGGAGCTTTAATTCTATCCCTCCTTTTACAAGAACAGCTGTTTTCACACCCTTTTTCTAACGTGGATTCGCACAGACGCCCAGCTGATGCGGCCTTGGTTAATTACAAATCTACTTCAATGTGGAGTATTGTTTTGGTACAAGATCATAATGCATCCTCTCCCACCTCACAGATATCTAGAATATGTTTCCAGAAATGTAATATTTACTCAGTACTTGCTAAGGGGTGTGCTCATGTTTTCTGTTTTCTAGCATAATTGTAAATGGGGTGATTTTTGTGTTTTGTTGGTTTGTGATAGTGTTCTACTCTAATAATTGGATAGGCTGTTTGTGTTTTGATGAACTAGGATGTATAGAAATAAAGGGCAGCAATAATAATTGACAACAAAGTAGTACAAAGAATCCCGCTTGAAATGTCTTGCTTTCATCTGTGAGCACTGTCTAGGATTGTTGTGATTTAAGGTAATTATCATTTGAAAAACACTATATAATCGGTTATAATTAAGGTGTTGAAATTTGCTGGAAAGCAAGGAAGCCCTTAACAGTGAGTTAGGGGTAGAGTGTCTTCGTTAGTCTCAGTTGAAATGGTTCTATGATGGTTCAGATTTTTATGGAATGCGACATTTTAGAATGAAGTGTTTACATCGGTTATCTGGATAAGGGCGTCTGCCGATTTTAATAAATAATTCTAAAAATATGTCCATGTCCAAGTACTGAAAACATGTATTTTTTGTCCAAAGGAAATTAGTTTGGTATTTTTGTCGCTGAAATTACTTGCCTATGAAACATGTATAAATTCCAGAGGAAAAAAAATCAAATGCAAATAAACCAAAAACAATCTAGTCTTTTTGGGACAATAACATACAATCCTTCTGAGATCTACCTTATTATGATTATTTCTTGGCAGACACCATTATCCCAGAGTGACTAAGCCTTTGTCCCAAAATATGCACTGTTCAAGAAGCGCATTTACACTAAGAGCAAGAACACACACTATGCATGGAGTTCTAATTATAGCCAGCTAAAGTGTATGTTAATATGTGCATCATATAAATTGTGCATGGGGAAAAAATACAACTGGTTCTTTATCTCAGGGAAACTGGTTTCTCAGGGCTAGGAAAAGTTTTCCATGTATTTCTTGAGGCACCTTTATAGCGGATCCTGTGGTTTTCTTAACAAAGTATGCTGTGCCAGACACTTTTTGTTGTGCTTTTATCTGCAGGTGTTTGAAGGGGCATATGTGAGCAAAATAAAAAAACAAATGTCTCTGCCCTCTACATATACAACCTAAAACAGTGAAACAAAGCCCTGTTCCTTCTAAGAAATTATTAGATGGCCTTTTCAACACAAGCCATGTTAAAACTGTGCGCCTTCGAGCTATAAAATCTGGCATGTGCACAAACGGAGCCATGGAGTCTGTCATTAAAACATCCTATTACCCTCTCAAACACTCAACAGTTTCATACAGCTGTAACTCATATCCTTCCCTGTGCAATCATGTAAACAAGTGGTGCCCTCTGCTGTGTACTGTCATTGTCCATGTCCATGTTCCCAATGGTCCTGTTTGTATATAGACTAAGTTTTATTGCTCTGAATTGCACAAATCTCACAATACAGATGCTTGAATAGGCCATGTAAGTGTATAAGCATATGTGTACACTCCTACATTTAAGTGTGGTATTCTTCAGAGAATGTTAGGCTGCATTTTCCCCTTTTCTGCCTACTCTATGATATTATACACAATCTGTTTAAAGTGTAGTCTCTGGTATGGTTTTGAAACTTCTTCAGCATGGAATGCTATACATTTAATAGTACCAGTGAAGAACAATACCTTTCTTGTTTAGCTGCAATGCATTTTTAAAAAAGAAAAATGTAAGTGAGAGCCAAGGTATTGTTTCCTAATGTCCACAGTTTTTCTATTTCCTGTCAATAGGATCCAGTTGCTTCAGATCAGGTCTGACAAATCATTGTTACTTTAGTTCCATATGGAGTTCATTTTGTCGAATTAATTACTCGCAGTGCCCACGTGCCTAGCATAAGATATGCTTTTATTAAGCCGGGAAGCCAGAGTTTTGGACAGCATCACAGTCCGTGTTTAACCTTTGCGATGCATAACCAGCACATAGTGTTGTTTCTGTTACAGTAAGGGTTTGCGTGTATTTCTTTTTTTAATATTCTTTTATTTTGTTTTCCTTCTGTCTTGAGTAAATCTTAAATTGTGTAACATGCGTGCCCTTTGGTGCCATTTCTAGGATGCACATAAGCAAGCGATTCCCAGTGTTCCTGGCAGATAAACCCCTTTGGCGATGCGGTAACTAGCTTGACCGCAGTGCCCAAGATTAAGTTTCCATCTGTGTTCCAGACTGCCTTTGCTCTCTAGCATTGCAATACTTTCATTGTTGCCTCCCTCCCAGGGCTCCCCCATAACAGTATGGTTTCCAGCACTGGTTCACTCTCCTGTTTAGAGGCCTGCAGGTTTGATGGGTATTTAAATTCCTCAGTTGGTATCTTGGACCAGGGCTGCAGTGTGGTCATGTTTTTATTCCACCCTGAGCTGTTAGTGGTCTAATTCAACTTTAAATTGGCTGGATATGGAGCCATTTTGCATTTCCCAGTTCTTAGGTTGTGAATAATTGAGAGACTCTTAATAAAGCAGCTCCCTCCAAGAACAGTGGTTGAGGATCCTGCCCTGCTTTGAGACCATTGAACAGGTGACGCAGGGTTAGTCATACAGATGAGCCAGTTTATTTTCCAAGCCCGAGAAACCCAAATGGCCACAAGACCAAGAGAAGGGAATGTTTCGCTCTACTGACCACTTGGTGTTCAGAGTTCTCTCACATGTGCTAAATCCTTCATCCTTTCCCATATGATCCCAGATGTGAGAGAGATTTTAGTTGGCTCTGTTTCATGATACTATGTTACACCAAGAAAGCCCTTAACTGCAGCCTCAAATGTGTTCAAAACCATGTTTAAATTACTCATTGTGTGCTCAATTAAGCAATTATAATGAGAATGTAAACTGCCAAAAGGTAGGTCCCTCATTTTCCAACTTTAATCACATTTGTAACTCTCCAACTGCTCTTACTGAATAATTCAAAGAGATCTGTACTACTTCTGGAGGGGGGGACAAAAGTTTGTCGACTCAAACTTAAATTCAGAGAATACTCTCATGAACATCAGTGCATATGCTTATGTTCAATTTCTTCACAGCCATTGCTGCACTTTAATGGGATGAAACCAACTGTAATGTATTTTCTGCAGATTTAGTGTGAAATTTATAAATCCAAGTTAATCAATTACTGCTTTAGCCTCTTCAAAAAAAAAAAAATTAAAATAATTATGCAGTTTGTGTTGCCACACAGGATTCACAGCAAGATGGAACTTGTCTTGTATTTTGTGAAGTCTAGTTGACTCTTTAGAAAAGTACAAAGGGTGACAATGTATTGCTGTGATTGCTTTTTCTTCACCTTTGTCACAAATGGTGAAAAAAATAAACAAAACAATTACTTTTTGTGTGTGTTTAAGTTTATTTTCATAGGAGTTCATTTTGTTCTCCTACACTGAAATAATAAAACAAAAATGAACAATCATCCGGTTATATCATTTTCCATACATTTTTCATGGAGCTCAGGGAAGGCAGTAGCTGAATCATGTGTCTGGAATTTGTGCTTGTCAGGGTCTGTTTATTCAGTTTTGTCACAGGGGGGGTAATTCTCTTGCGGTGTTGTGATTGACGTGGCTGAGTGATGTAAACTGTGGTGGCTGGAGTCTAGGCCCCGCATTTGAACAGAAAGGTGCAATCCACATTCATTCTCTTAATGAGAACTGTCATAAAAAACATACCACAGCCACTGCGTTGTGCCTGTGCATTTGCGCAAATCCCATTTGGGTCATATCTGCAGTTTAAGAAAGCAAGGAGGTTCAGTGCTTTAAATTTAGAAACTAAAGTCACTGCTCTCTTCTGTTCCTTTATCATTTTCATGATTACATGCTAGATTCCTTTGGAAGAAAAAAAAAAAAACTGAAAAAAAACATTTCAAATTACAGCTTTGCCAAAAGAAGAAAAGTAAATATATGTGCCTATAAGGGTTCTTCCACAGTTCCTGAAAAGCTGCTTTACTAGGCAGTAAAGTCAAGGTCAGACCATTACAATTTGATTAGAATCTTAACTGGGACCGCAGAATTCAAGATGTGAACCTCTTGGCTGGACTGAAAGAGGAACTTATGTAACTGTGTAAATTCCACTGCACATGGGCCTGCAAACCAGGCAATCCGCAAAGTCAGTCAAAAGGAGAAGAGATCTTCTAACCTCCTTGAAGTAGTTTAAATTTCAACAAGAAAAGTCTGTTTTTAAATCTATGCACAGTATAGATATTTTGTATATTGAAGGAAAACGGGTGTAATTCAATTACATTTTGTTTAGGGAACAATCAAGCTATGAATGAATAATTTAATTTTAACAGTGACCAAAACACTTTATAACAAAACATCCATGTAATCAATGCCTCTCTTGAAATTCTGCTAAAACTTTATATTGCAGCATTGCTGCAATATTTGAATATTAGAATTTGAATAGCGCTCAATAATGTTGGGTACAAACAAATTGACCTACCCTCTGTGTCTTGGGTTTAGAAGGTATTGTGCAGCAGAGAACATACTTGATTTTTGTTTTCAGCCTTGCATAAACGTTTTCCCTCATTTGTCCTAGAGTTAGAATCATAGTCTCCAGTTACTGGTCCAGTGATGCACAGCTATAGGTATCTAGAATCAACTCCCCAGTCTTAAAAAACAAAATGCAAAAATACAGGGTGAGATTTGGCAATCGATTTAGCTGGTGGCAAAGCCCAGAAGGGGGGCCAAATTGCCTCCTCACTTTTTAATGTCTTGTTGATGATGTGTCCTGAATTAGGTGTATTCTTGTCAAGATATTTAACAAACATGTCTTTTCAGTCTGTGTAATAATTTGTTGCTGCACTCTCTCTCTCTCCCTCCAGTTTATGTATGGATACAAGTGGGAATTACTGTGTTCTTAATTCATGGGTTTAGTCATTTGAATTCTACCTACCTGATAAAGCATATAGCTTCAGTGAAAGGCTTCAAAGTAATTTTGTGTTTAGCTGGATTTCAAACCAGAATGGTTTTTTTTTTTTTTTCGATGTGGATTTGTAACCAAGATAATGCCTAAAGTGACTGAACAAGGATTTAGAGCTTTGGGATAAATTGCCCCCAGAAGATGGCCAATAAATGGCATGAGTGACTCCAAAAGATGCAGTAGGAATGGCCAGTTGTGGCCAACCTAGAACCCACCAAGCTATATTGTTTGCTGGTATTCATTACAGTAGAGCTCAATTGTTGGGTTTAACACATTATTGGCATCATTGGTCAAGGTTAATGTGATCTCGCACCGATTAAAAATGGACAAGAGTTGGAGACCACTGTCTTTGAGATGAAGATGGAGTGCTATGCCCTTGCTGCACACATCCCCACTTCCTTTTGAAGCTTTGCAATTGGAATGATTGCCAGTATTTTGATCAGGAATGTGGAGGATGTAATTTATTTCTCTCCAGTTGCCATCAATTTCTGCACCCGCTGCCAACAAAACGCATATGTCCATTTGGCAGGGGTTTGTTTCCAGTGCAGTATTAAAACATCCCACTAGTTACTATAGATCACACCGGGCATCTTTTGGGAACAGGTATTAGATTTCAACTGCAGATTGTCTCACCAAAGCCGTCCTAATTAAGGAGCACTTCATCTTAAATGTCGCGCAGGGACTGCTGTTATACTAGGACATATGGCTTCACTATGTCTTGCATGATTGTTCCTAAATCAAAATCCCTCTTCAGTTTTTCCAAATGTGTGGCTCTACAATGCAAGTTTGCAGCTGTTGAAAATGTAACAAACTTGGCAGAAATACTGAAGCAAGAGCAGTTCCATATGGGACTGGCAGAATGCACAAATGCCTAACTTCCATCTGCCCAACGTTTTTTTTTTTTTTTTTTTTTTTTTTTTTTCCTGTTTTTGTAAAGAGCCTTCGAAGTACTGATGCTTTAGGCCCGTTGCACAGTACAATACAATACAAATAAAACTCTTAAATGTGATTTTACATTTGCATTGATAATTGGCACTGAAGTGAAATATGCTTGCAGTTTGTATTGAGGGAATAATTTATAGTAATAACATGCCAACTCCACATGGTTCCATTACTGCATTCTCGTATACTAATGCTGAATGTTGGTAGTGTATATTTCTAAAATCAAAACCAGTGAAAACACAATTTATTCCTTCAGCCTCCTCTATCCCATTCCTAATCTTGCACATCCCCATCCTCACTTCTCATTGTAATCTTCCCAGTTTTCAGGTGTCATTACCAAAATAGGGTCATTATGTTCCGCATTGCAACATCTGGTCTTTATACCTTTACTCATTGGATCCACCTATCTCCAAGGCACTCCACATTATAGTGCTAAAGTTTCTTTTAGATAGAAAAGCACTTTTGTTTCTTCAAAGGAAGCTGTAGTATTGACTTCCTGTATTGTCCTATAGCAGATTCTTATGCCACTTTTTGTTGTTGGATTTATCTTTTGTGAAAATGAAGCAATGGTGTCCATTGCCTTGAATTATAACTCTTTGCTATGTTACACTTGAAAGATAGTCAAAAACTGCCTGTTAATATTGTCTATATAGGGGCCAAATACAAGAGATCTTACACAATTTGGAAATGGTCTTGGTTCTAGAGACTAGACTCTCATTTTGCTCTGGAACTATAGCTTAGATTTCTTGATGTTTCCCTTTTCCCCAAGAAAGGATAGTTTTTGTTTTGATTTTATTTTTCCTTGAATCTTAAGCTTATTGTGGACCAATTCTGCACCAAGCTTGCAGTACTCTGAAGTAGAATCTCTCTAATGCAATAATCCCTATAAAGGCCGCTGTCTTATTCTTCCAAGCTTTTTGTTTAATTAATAATTAGAAGCAGAATGCACTTTAATTTAGACAAGCTGAGCATTTCAAAAGGGATTTGGTCCAATGTTTTGCACAAAGAGGTGATCATCTCCCAGTTGAACAAGTGATGTCACATATGTTTCCATAGTTTTTTATTTTGTGCATTGGGCCTTCTCGTACATTTTCCTCGATGTAATAAGACGGCAGTCGAATGCCTTGTCGCATTCTGTAGAAATCAGGTTTTACCGTTCAGAATCCCCCGTTGTGCTTTTCGTGAACTCCAGGGCTAGAAGACCATGCATCTGAATTTTGACAGCTCTACCCTTTTGAGTTAAATTGCTCTTGTCCAGCACAGAACTTCAAGAGAACTGTTCTGCTTCCTATGGGGGCATCTGCTCTGCAAAGACCCATCACTAAATCTGTGCTGCAATAAGACGTTGGTTACAGACCCTTCTCTCTTTATGGCTCCTGGAAAACTCATTAAGGCCCAAATGCAAAAACAATAGGTCTCTGTAAGACTATATTGGGCAATACAAATTTGTCCCCCAAGTGAGATTGACTATTTTGTTCCATTTGCCATAGTTCTGTAGTGATTGAATAACCTTTATTTTCTTTAAAAAATAAGATCTAGAATAGTAATTTTAATACTTTTTCCTGTGTAAGTTGTTCTGAAGGAAAAGGGAAATGAGGATACCATTGGAAATCAAGTGCTTTTAGGACTGGAAACAGGGTGGTACTTTGCATTTTTGTAGTTTGGAACAATAACCGTATGGCTCAGAAAAGCAGCCTAGGGAAATTGTTCAGACCAGCCAGCCCCTGGTTTCCATGTGAATATTAATATTTCTTATCGGACTCCTTTGTCCAAGGCGACTTACAGAATAAACATTTGTTTCACCCCTGTGCAAGTATTAAGAAAACCAGGAGGTTGCTTATTGGTTGACCACTTGCCCATCCCTGTCCCCGAGGGGTGCAGGGGAGCGGCGCTCAGGGAGACCGTTTGCCTAAGGTGTTCCTTAACCTTGCGCTGGCCCCACATTGGTGTCATTGGCCCACCAGCTCACAAACCTATCTGGAAAATTCTAGAACTCCTGCTAGGCCCTTCATTAAAGGGCTGGATGATATCCTTGGATCAATAAGTTACCATTAACCAAAGCAAGATGGGCTTAATAATCTCCTCTAGATCAGGGATGGGCAACTCCAGTCCTCAAAGGCTGCAGTGTTGTTCCACCCCAGATCTTAATTATTTGAACTAATTGTCAAATCACCGGTCACTTCCAGGTATTAACCAGTTGCTAATTGAAAGCTACATTGAAAACGAAATTCACTTGTGTTTTTATATTTGGCAAAAATATTGCTTTTAAACATAAATATAGCCTTTTTGTACTTGCCTCTTCAGGAGCAAAGTCTTTTGCTGAGATTTGTTACCTCGGCTGAGGCTTGTTATTCAACTAATGTCAGCAGATAGTCTTCTTGTGGAGACATTTACAATTTTTACATTTAGTATTTCCAAGACTATAGCAGCAACTTAATTCAGACTTGGGCCTTGACCAAATCAAAACTTGGATTCACCCATAAATCACAAAATGCCAACTTATAACTGATCACATATTTATTTATATATAGCTGAAAGAGGCAATAAATGATAAATCAAACTGCGACTGGGTGCAGGTTTGTAATTTTGTGATTTTAAACTAGGGCAAAGTTCTAATTTGGTCTAGGCCTAAGGCTTGGGCATATCTAAGAAAAGAACAGACGTTTTCCAATTGGTGATGGGTAGGTTTTCTGTAATGCTGAATTATTTGCTATCAATTTCCTTGATTTATCCTTTATGGCTCTAAGTATCCCATGGTAAAACCAGAAAGTCAGGAAAAGCAAAGTTATAGTAAAGGATGGAAAAATGTAGTAAATCCTTAATACAAGCCTTGGAAATCCATGACAAAACAAAGGACAGGGTAATACCACCCAGTTACCATGCACAGCACTTGCAACACATTTCTGTGAAGTCTTCTGTTGCCTGGAATGTGCGCACATGACTTTTCCTAATTCTATACCGGATTCACATAGGAAAGCATGTATAGGTTTTCCCTTTTGCTTCTGACAAGAACTAGAACTGACCAATTCTAGTGCTATGTAAGGAAGAAAAATGTCAAGAAATAAGAAATGAACTCCGGCAGGCAATTTCTAAGAGAATAAGGGCCCTGTCTGTAGCTTTTACTGTACAAATCCAGTGGAAGAAAGTGGTGGCCTGAGGATGGACCAATTTTAGAACAACTGTTACTTGTCATCACCTGAGTGAATTGCTCAGCTTGGTCTCAGATGTGAATGACTAAAGGGTACTGCTTAGTCACTCTAAGATGCATTGAATCTAACACTCCTACAGGGGGAGAGAACATATTGTGGTAATGATATCTGAAGGTTATTCCGAAATTGGTTTGTGCAGAAAATGAAAGGCTCTTAAATGGCCCATTGCACTGACTGTTATAGCAGTTAAGTATACAGCTCTGGAAATAAATTAGACCACTCCAAGTTCAGAAATCAATGTTAAGTGGTCTCAATTTTTTCCAGAGCTATAGTATTAAATGCAGTGTTCGAATTGAAGGGGAGCTGGGGGTCCGGGATCCCCCTTAAGAGAGAGAACGTTGAACTAGGGGGGACCTGATATTTCATTTACTAAGATTTTTTGTCTAAATGAATGCCCTGACACCAGAGGACTTTGTCAGCTTCTTCCAAGTCTCATCAGTGTTCCAGATTTGATGTTTTTTCTTCAGTGACGTTCTAAACACGCGCATGTGGGGAGCATGTCAATTCGTTCCCACCAAGGACCCGCACACGTGCGAAAACTCGCAGTTTTGTGAATCAGTTAACAGCAGTGACTGACACAGCAGAGCAGTAGGGGTTGAAGCATTTTGAGGTCCGAGGTCCGGACCTCGGCACTGTGATCCACTGAGTGGTCCAGATCACGTAGCGCAAACTGGGATGGGATTTGTTTTGTTTTCTTGGATACAGAGTCTAAAATCCATTTAATGTAGAATATGTTGACGACTTGCACATATCCAAATTACAATCCTAATTTTTAACATAATATTACATATTACTATTATAATTATTAGCCCTACTGTTATAATGATGATAATGGATTTACTGTTATTATTCTGTACAGTAGTGAAGGGATTAAGTATGTTAACCACTAAGTAGCCTATATAGTTATGTCTTACAAAATACAAATCAGACAGTAAGTGTTCATATGCATACAGTTTCCGAGGTCCGGACTACTGTTCAGAGGTCGCTGTGGTCCGGACCTCGGACCTTCTCGAGTTTTTACCAGCTAAGTAAGTGTAAACCTCAAATTCTTCTCTGATTTAGGATTGTTCACCCTTTCGTTACTATAACTACTGATTGCTTCGCTCTTTTGTAACTGCTTTTAGCTGCTATCTGTTTTTTTTTTTTTTTTTTTTTTATCTTATGTCAGACAATTTGTAGGTAGCTGTGCTAACGATGCTCTGAAAAACGTGGTTAGATGGAGCAAACTTTGTCATTCTGAATGAAATTGTTATTAATTTCTCCTCATTATAATTGAAGAGAAAAGAATGCTTACAGTTAGACACTAATCTTTATTTAATGTCAGCCTATTAGCATGTCTGTTTGAGCTCTGCAAAGAATGTTTTACCACCTTTTTATTTTTTTTGTCTCCTAAACCATATCTTCCTTATTTTTTTCAGTGAGATCTAGGAACATTAAAAACAAAAACATAGGTTGTTTTGTTTATGTATGGTTAATATTATAATAGTTATTTTAAAGAGATTATAAGAGCTGTATTAACATATTGATGCCCATCGTCTTTTCTTGAAGGATAATGTCATTATGAAGATGATAAAAAAAACTTTTTTTTTTTCTTTGGGTTCAGCTCAGGTTGATTTAAAACTGGTTGCAGAGAGTTTTGTAATCTCTTTGAAAAGATACCCAAGAGCACAGTGTTTTGATATTTCAGTAGGCTTTCAAATAAATGAGTTTTGGTAAAGAGACGGATCCTGGCAACAATAAAGCTGTAAAGTCTGGAAGAACTATCATTAGAATTATCCAGAAGCGTCCAAAAAGAAAATGAGCGATATGAGAGTTATGCTTCCATGATCTAAGTTTTGTTTTGTCTTTTCATCTGATGGATCTTGAATTTGCGTGCATCTTCTAGAATCCTGCAGATTAAACCTCAATCGATTTAAATTGTCATATAAAGATATCAAGGAGCTTTGTGGTATTTCAGGCATGTGTTCAAACCTTCCTGATGTTGCAAGTCAAGATTCTTCACCTAATTGGTTTCATTAATGCCTGATTTCGGTTTATCCCTATAGTATTCGGAGTTGCTCTTGATCTTTTATACAGCATTAATCTAAGAAGGGGCACTGGTTAAGTAGTGAGGTTGGCAAACACTCTTCTGGCTTTATTGTAGTTATTCAATACAGTTTCTTTCCCCAAGAGAACCTTTTCCTCTTCATATTTATTCTAGTTTTTAATTGTACTTGTGTGTGTGAATATATGTTGGCAGTCTCAATTGTGCTGCATTAACATGACGAATAAGAAATAAAAAGAGGTCCAACTCACTATTGTAGAAATAAAAGTACAATGACAGGAAAAAAGTCTAGACAAATTTTAAGCAAAGACTTTGACTTTGTCCAGTTTTGGATTTTCTTTGCAGAGTAAAAACCTAATGTATGGTTTATGTTCCCATGTCTACTGAATTAGTGATGTCATCACCAGGAAGCTAGACTGCAAACTGTAGTTTACCACTTGTGGGCATTTCTGTTGACCTGGATTGTAATTAAGATTTCAGTTTCCACAATTAAAACCAAAAGGAAAGTATAGCAGCCAAAAATAAGACTGGGAAAGCTTGGGCCTTCATGAGTGAATAGTGTTTTTTTCCCCAATCTACAAATACATATATTTTTTTTTAATAAGATTTGGGAATGTGCTTCAAAGTGACAAAATATAAGCAATTCATCACAATTCCAATTGAGTAGCTGATGTAATCTTCAGTGCTTAGGCATTAAATTAGTAATATGTTAGTCTACTACTGGAGATCCACAGCCATTCAGGTTTTATAGGGAGTATAACCTCTGTAAATCAATAGGGAATAAGTGGAATTTGAGAACTGATTAGATTTAAGGTGCAACAAAAACCAGAAGTCCATGAGGCCCTACAGGACCAGGCATGAAGCCAGACCAAAATGGTGGTTGTGATGAGTTTGGCATTGACCCATGTTTTAATGTTTTTATATAAAAAAAAAAATCTTGGAAGTATTGGATTTCTGCTGACACGTTAATCCCCATTTAAATGGCCAGTTAATACTTTAAAAAATATTTTCAAAAGGCAGCCAAATTGACTTTACAGAAGCCAAGGAACAGTAGATAAAGAGCATGAGATGAAAGATAGTGGAAAATTACTGTGTTCTCCAGCCCTGGAGCTGGAGGGCAATGTGGTCTTTGGTTTTTCATTCCAGTCAGACTCTCAAAACTTTAATCTGTCAGTTTGCTTCAGGTGGTCTTGGGAAAGGTTATGTCGTTATGGGATGGGGTCTACCGGAGAGTTTAGAGATCCAGAAATGTAAGACCTGTAGAAGTAGAAAGAATTGTATGTGTTGAATAACCTACAGAGACATAATAATGTACTGCACATTTTTTCAATTAAACTGTTTACTGTGATTTCTTCCATATTTCTGGTCTTCAGAAATTGAAAACATTTGCAAATCATTTACTTAATTTTTATGTTAGCTTACGCAATCAACATTGACATTGACCCAATGATTCAGGTCCCCTACAATCCCTAAAAGACTCCACTCCCAAAGGACAGGGGTTGCTATAACACAAGGACCTAATGCTGAGAGAGTCTGAAAGGATTATTCCTTTTGCATATTCTCAACTCTCATTTATATAAAGCCATCTTGTTTTTGGTCAGTTTTTGTTGAAGTAGTCAAGGGCCATACTTAATTGTACTAATTATGGATTTAGTCAATATTACCATAAGAACATAAAGTTTACAAACAAGAGGAGGCCATTCGCCCCATTGTGCTCGTTTGGTGACCATTAATAACCTAGTGATCTAAGGATCCTATCCAGTCTATTTTTGAATGTTCCCAAATCTTCAGCTTCAACCACATCACTGGGGAGTTTGTTCCAGATTGTGACGATCAATAGGCGCTGATTGAATCTATTAAACCTGATTAATCAGCCTGATTTTCCTGATAACCTGATTAATTCTCCCGGACCAAGGCAGCAGTTTATTGGTAAATTACGTTACAGAAATTGTATTTAAATTCTCATTTAATTCTCTGTAATTCCATTCCACATCTGATATAGTCGAAGATAATACAGTTGGAGACCATGGGCACAAGGTTGATTAGGGAATTGGGATGCACCATAATAGGATTTGATTGCTTGATTGCAAAACGGTGTCTCCACCTGATTTAGCCCTGCAGTTCACTTTTTCTAGTCGGTTGGTTTTAGAAAACACATTTTGTAGTTGCATCTAAACTGCTCCTCCAGATTTAGCTGGCAGTAATCCCCCAAAGTTTTTGTTTAGCTCTAAACTACTTGGATGCTCTGATTTCAGGAGGAGTGGGGGAGATTTATGATGTTACTAAGGTCTCGAAGAGCTCTGGAGACCAATTAGGTGACTGGAGCTGTTTGTAGATGTAGGAATAGTCTGTAAGTGTAGCCTGCAGCCAACGGCACTGTTCTCAGCCCTTCGCAAAGTGATCAGACAATAGTAGCAACAGTGAGCTACTCACAGAAATATGTCTCCCTCCAAGCTGGTGACTTTCAGTGCTTTTGCTTCAGGAAACCACACATCCCTCCCACATACTGCACCTCTCTCCCTACTGCTGTGCTTGACGGTCTGCAGAGTGATTGTGAAACCCTCAGAGGTCACTGGGAGAGACGGGCTGACCCAGCCCCATCTGAAGATCCCAAATAGGCCAGCTGGGTTCTAGTTCTAGTTCCAGTGATCTGAGGGGAAGTCCTGTTGAATGCAGGGATGCTCTGACTGTGGTCTATAAGGCACGGAGCACGGTGTTAAAGTTGAGCACCCATGTCAATCTAGTTTCCCCAGTAGTAGGTATGTGTTAATGCAATGATTTGCACTCTCCATTGAAACTGTTATCCGGCAATTCATTTTGTTGAATATGTGTTAGTCATTATACTGTAGATATTAGTATTTGGTGGCTTTGAACAACTAATGCAACCTAGAGAGGAAAGTGTTAAGATTCCAGGTGAATGAATTTGATACTGTGGTGCTTGTAAACTTTGGACTGTGCAGCAGACTGATAAGCATTTTAGTCAAAAGACAAAGACTAAACCTAAATCTAAAATGGCTGCCAAAATTAACACTGGCTGGCAGTGCCATTTAACTATTTTTATTTTGTTAATATAGATTTTTATTTTCATTTAATTAGTTTATGAATTACTTTTTTTTTAATTTGTTTTTCTTGTACAATGAGCTGATGGGTGCAGGCGTAATACACTTAGGTCCCAGGTATATGCTGAAGAGAGGGCACAGCATAGAAGTCACAGTAGCACAATAGAAATGCTGACAATACAGAAATATGCAGGAAGCATAGTTTAATAAAGTGCAAAATAGTCAGTGCTGAGCAGCCCAGGAGGTTATGCTGCTGTAATAGGTACAGTCTGTGTCTTGAGTAAACTCCAGAAGGTGGTCAGGGACTGCGGTCCTGATATCATATGAAAGGTACCTAGAATTGATTTGGAGACGTAACCTGGGTTGGAGACTGCAGATTTGGTAGGTCTCTTCAAATCAGCATTTTGGAATGCAATTAATATTAGTACTACTACAAAAGCTTCACATTTGCTCACTAGTTCGCAGCCAGTAATTGATATGTTTTATTGCTGTACTGAATGTGTCTGGTGCTCTTAACCCCTTCTGTATTCCTAAGCTCTTACAAAAGGTGCCGTTTATAAAATTTATATCAAGTTTATACACAGCTTTGTCTCTCTTGGATCTTCCCCCGAGATATAAGGGAAGTATCGAGACAGCAGTCTGTGTCTGTACGTCGGGACCCTAGCCATAAAACTTTAATATTAAAGTTACCGTCCCTTTATTACAATATGAAAAACAATGTCAACTATATAATATGTAAATTCAAATGCTTTACTATGTATGTGTTCACTGGTTTTACTATTTTAGGTAGAGTAGTGCAAGACTAGTGCTAATCAAGGTATGTGAAAGTTTAATATGAACTTCTTAGCCTTCTTTCTCTTTGGGAGAAACCAGGTGTTAACTTAGCGTTACAGTAAAAGTTTTATGAATATGCTCCTGCGAGTCTGAGTGTCAGCTACTCAAATAACAAGATACTGTGAGGAGTTTGTGAGGGGGGGGTTTGAGGCCAGGGGGTAGGGGCAAAAAGAATAACCTCACACAGTGAATCTAGGGCTAGGGTAGTTAGAACTAGCCCTTATTGTTTACCTCGTTAAAATGAAAATCTGTGTTTTACTCTGGGTTTACCATAGTTGATCATAGATTTGACAGGATGGGTTCAGCATGTTCTTCACTACACTAGACCCAGTGCAGTGAATAACAGTGAAGGCAGTAGTGCATTAATTGAACAAGGTACACTTGCCTAAAGGGGGTTAAAGTCCAGTATTGTAGTATTGCTGATCTTCTCTTTTGGTTAATGAATTAAATCCATACTTTTGGCACATCTTTTGTCGGACTGAAATAGCATTGCATTGTGGGACATTACCATTATATTGCAGATTGGTCCATTTCCTGGTTAATCAGCTTCTAGTCTCTTAAGCCAATTATGCAGATAAGCATTTCTAACTCTGTTAACTTGCCCATGCATTTATGTGGAAATTGGCTCTCGATGACATTAAATAACAAGCATTAAGTGTCCAGTGCCTACACGTAAATGTGTCTCGGACAAGCGCACACAGCTTGCATTGTCACCTTTTCATAAAAAGTTTAACCCAGGCTTTGAGACCAAATCGAATCGGAAGACTACATACTAAATGAAATCAGAAGTTATTCTGAATGGAACTCTGCAGCCAGCGTAATTAAAACGAAGGGAAGCATATTCTGTTTTAGGAATTTTCTCTACACGCGTCTTACAATTCAGCAGATTTTCTATTTACTGGCATTCCTTGCATGTCTGGACAATGCTGTGTTTCAGTAATTGGGCATTTTGAATATTGGTCTGATGCTGCTGACTGAGTCACAGTGGATTATGTGTTATACAATTTCTTTGATTTTAATATATTTATTAGTAATTGTAAGAGCCTGTATCCCAGTGATTTAATGTTTCAGATTTTTTTGTTTTGTTTGTCCAGTCAGCATGATAAATGAGAAGCAATTTTCAGTTCAATAAAGGACAATTGAATATTAGTTTATCAAATCATTTTTTGTTTGTTTTTTCACAATCTGATATTGGAATCACTAATAATGAGCATGGGAAAAGTATTCACAATCCGATCTTGTACTTTGTGTTTTCCTTGGGTTTATAAAATAACATCCATGACCCAAGACAACAAAGCAAATTAAACGTACACATTAGAAGTGGTTAGGAAAAAGAACAATGAATGAACAGGTATACAGGTCTACATTTTATTCTATGTAGCTGTGGTTTGTGTGGGCTAGAAATGGTAAATCCAGTTTTTGCCTGCCTGCCTTTGCCAAGAAACCTTTTCTTCTCAAACATGTTGTGCCCGCCTGTCAGGTTAGTTTTAATGTGTGCCCCAGAGCGACTGGCACTTATAAAGCTCTAGGGTGTGAAAAGCTAGAGCTTTGGCCGTAATGCCGGGCAACCACTCATGCTCAGTCAATAACCTGAAGTTTGTTACTCTTATTTGCTCTTCTACTTGGAACATTTTCAAGACTCAGTCTAATTATTGACCACGATTTCATGCCGCAAGCGATTTTGTAGAAAATTTAGTCTTAATTAAAATACTTAATACCATCTCCATGTTTTAATTACTGCTTCATTTAGGAGAGTTCGATGTAACATTTCATGTTGCTCCTTTTTTTTTTTTTTAAGCAGACATTCTTGCCACCTTTTTAGAATCTATATATTTATTATAATCCATAGCTATCATAGGGGTCTATAGATATGTATAGAAGTATGAAAAGACAATACACTATATTCTTGCAAATAGTGTTGTAACTTGTTTTTTTTATAGTAGATTGTCACTATGCTTTATATTTCCTTTTGTTGCATTTTTTTTTTGTCTGTGCAATGTTTTTGTAATTAACTGAACTTTGAGGATCTCATCCAACCTCTCTCTCTTTCTTTAACCCAGCTGCCTTTCTGGGAGATATTGCCCTCGATGAAGAAGACCTCCGCATGTTCAAAGTGGATCGAATTGTGGACTTGACCCGCCACACCATCCAAAAACTCAACGAAACTACTGGTGAGTTTGCCAGAGATCCCGTCATCTGCCATAAAACCTATGTAGGCTTCAAACATTGTTTTTAGTTACAATATTATATTTTAAAACATGAGCAACTTGGAAAACTTTCAGTAAATGCAGACCTGGAAGCACAGGTGATTGTGAACAGCTACATTCATGATTGATTCACTGATGTCTGTAATTGAAGGCATGAAAGACTTCCTTAAAAATTGGCTCCCTTATGGACCATGGGAGGCTTGCATGTTAATTGGGCAGTGTTCCCATGTTTTTCCCCCAGTGTTTGCCCATGCATGTATTTCTCAATGTTCTACCATTATTTTTTACTTTCTTGTACCTACCTGTGATGTTGCCCTCAGACTTTGCTTTTAGTTCACTTTCTTCTTGGTGTTACGGTCTCTACTGATTCTGTGATTTAAAATACCTGCCAAACTATTTCAACGGTATTTCAATGACACGCAAGCTTTGAGTTTCGCTAATGGGTCTCGGAGCAGCATGAGACACAATTGAAAGCCTTGAGCAAGGTTGTTTACCTCAATGGTAAAAACTCAACTGTATAAACACTGACCTTACAATAGAGCAGGCACAATCATTGCAGGTAATTGACAGCAGACTACTGATTTTTAAACTACTGAATACACAGAATATTTTACATTTATATAACACTTTACAAGTCTCCATGAACAAAAGACATGGACAAATGTGCCTGCAAACAACATATGCTGTAGTGATTCAGACCACTCCCTTGTGAATATGGCAGTCTTTGAACATGTCTAAAACAGAATCTGTCTGAGTGTTGCTTAATCACATAAGTAGTTGTTCAATAGATATTTATGATGAATGTCTAAATTATTTGTGGTTTCAGAGACATGATCAAAAATGTTCTTTGTAATGTTAAAGCACAAATGGTATTCAAAATGTTAGGTATTTGGAGTTGCTTGACAAGTTTAATCTTCTCACCCTATATAGTGATAGTGCATGCTTGGTCTTGCCAATTAAGCCCCCCACCCTTTTCCAAGTTAATTCTTCCCACTCACACTGACCACCAGATATGTGGTGTTCTTGAACTGTTTCCAGATGGTTCAAAAGTCATCCATCTCTTCTCCACACCACTTAGATGAGCTCAATTTGTGATCAGTGATCCCTAATCCAGTAAAAGATGCATATTCCCATTGCATTTTATTCTTGAAATTGGGCCGAGGGTCCGTAGTCTTTATGAAAATGATTTGAGATTTTCAAGTTGGTTTTCAAGGGGAAAAAAAGGATTGTAATCTTACAAGGAACTGTCAATAACTAGACGTGTAAGTTACTGTTCAAATTTGTTTAACATACTATCAGATGGCTATGAAGAATTCACAGTTACACAGTACAACATTCACCAGCTACAGCAAATGTAGTGAAGGATACTGAAATGGCCAATGTGAATTAATATCTAAAATGTAGTCTGGTGTTGCAGAACAAAATCCGTCCAAGTTTTCAAAAATCTCCTCGTCTCCGTTTAATTGTAATTTCAGTCTGTGTAAAGTGTGGACTGAAAAAGTATAATGATATTCAAGGTCCTTTTTTTTAAATAAAATTTGATGTCCTTACTGCTTGTTAGTGAATGCAAAATGGCGTCCTGTAGCCTGATGGTTGTGGGTTTTCATTCAAGCTGTGCTACTAATTCAGAAGAGAATGTGTACAATCAGAAGAGGAGACCCAGGCTAGGGTTGGGTGGAGCTGGCTGCGAGATCCTCTGGCAAATGGGTAATTGCTCATTATCAATGAGCGTCCGTTCTCCATTTTGCTTCTGAATACCAATGCTTTTTTCTTATGCTCTTTGTAAAACCCTATGACACTTGTTCAAATAAAAGTGCGATGCTGCAAGCCAGATACACGCCAATTTTACCAAACACACACTGAAACATATTTGGGTACCCCAGGGTTTGCTAGTTGAACGGGATGTGAGCCCCAGTTGTGAACAGACTGCCATCTCTCAGTGTGCAGTTGAGCAGGTAATTAGAGTGCAATAACTCTTTGCTAGAGTTGTGTTCTGAGACAGCTGCCCCACTCCTGCTGCCAAGGGAAGTGTGTGTGTGTGTGCGCGTGTGTGTATGTTTGAGTTTGAGGAAGGGAGAGAACTACTCGGAATCCAGCCAGCTCTCCAGTTCCAAGGTTGGGTTCCGCTCTGATTTGGAGAAACTCGGCACACCCTTGCCCTACAAACGCTATCGTTTCGTCTCCAAATTTGATGGATCCCTCTTTATATGCTGAGAAGGGTGATGCTGACACCCATTGAATAGTGGTGGGTCTCAAACTGGAGTGTTTTCTTTGGACATGTGCTCAACTGATTTCAAGTTAAAGCTTGGGAATATGTCTGATATACCTCTATATACACGTATTCATTAATCCCTTCAGTGTTAATAAAATAAATATTACCGCAATGCACCATAGGTAAATACGTTGTTAGACTGCATAACTATGATCTTGGATAGCATTTAGTGGTGATGCTAGGACAGTGAGTAAACTAGAAAAGGATACAATTGTTGCTTAATTGTCAACTTGGAGAGCATTTGCTGCTGTTCCAACAATATAGTGTCTCCATGCAGCTACTTCATTTTCCTGAAGTATTCCTTATTCTTATCCATTGTAATGCAAAGTATAAGGAATTCTGTCCATTGTCTTGAGGATCCTGGGACCTGGGTTAAATTCAGGTTTACTTAGGTTTGGGAGGGGGTGTGGGGGTTCTTGGCACCAACAATGGAGTCTGAAGTGATTGTTGGACTATTCCTATTTAGTTTTTAGGCAGGGGGTTTAAACTCTGGCTCAGGTAACAGATATTTAAAACTGAAGAACAGCTGTGAGAACTTGTGTGGATCACTTGGCACTTTGTAGGAAGACCTGTTAGAAACTGCTTCATAGGGTAAAGGAGGGGGAAGTCCTATTTCATGCATGTGCATATTTGATGTTTTCCTTGGCTGCCTCTATACAAATACAGAACTGCTTTTAATTAAAAATAAACATAAATCTTCATTCCATTGCTGGAACAACTTGTCTGATCATACACAGTATACAAGAGCTTCCACATTAAATAATTAACTCCTCATAGTGAGTTGTGCAATAGAGGGTGAGAATGCATCAGATGTCTTGTCTTATGGCACTTATACATACAGCTGTGTGTGATTGGATGGGTGTATATGTTTTTCCTCTTTCTGTGGAATAGTGTTACACAATGTTTTAATTATTTTTAAACTATCAATTATGATTTTACAATTTTTATCCTCTTCACTTTGATGGGCTTCACTGCACTTCTAGGTTAGGCACTGTCAATCAAATGCAGAATTCCAAGCTATCTAGGTCTTGCTATAAGTAGGTGTATTTAATTTCAATTTGATTTCCTCTCACTCCCAGGGTCTCCTGCGAATTTGACTAATCGGAACATCACAGAGATGAGAAGGCGGGCTTTGAGACGGCAAAAGAGGGCAGCGACCTCTAGGCCAGAGAGGGTGTGGCCAGAGGGAGTCATACCCTATGTCATCAGTGGCAATTTTAGCGGTAAGCCTCTTTTTAATGAATATACTCGTAATGGTAAGTCATCTAGGAATCCCTTATCTCCATTTCCTCTTGCATACAATAGGGGAGGATCAATGGACAACGTTGTTTTTTTTTTTTTTGGTAGCAGCAGGGCAGTTGACTTATTGATTATTTTGTTACAAGTAAATCACTGAATCGCACGGTTCCAAATAATATGAGGATCCTTTACCAAATATTCATTTCTTAAATGATTTACTTACTTCTAACCCTATAAAATCAATCACAAAGTGGACTGTGAAAAAAGTCGTAGGAAGTGCTCAAATTCTTGCTTGGTTCCTCACAGGATGATTAAATTGCATTTCATTGTAGTTGCCAGTAGATGTATGTGCTTGTGGTTAACTCTTCCATCCAATTATCTCTATCAAGCTCTCATCATAAATTGATCCCAGGGATGATTTAAGACCATAACCTTCAGAGCTTCAAATCCCATTTCCTTTGAAAAGGGTGGAGATTGTGTCCGCCAGAAGAGAATTAAGTGTTAATCGGTTCATTGATTTTTTACACTTGAACAGATCTAAATGGTAATTTATAACAAGGCCTGTTCAAAGACTGAATATAAAATTTCAGGTTTGGACTATGCATGCTTAATTGGCAGGAGTACATAAATTACATACACTTCCGGCTTGGTTTGTATGACAGCCGTGATCTTGGTGCAAACCTTGACATTTTATAATTAAAGCTTTATAAAAGCAAGTCATTTTTCATATCTTCAGATATTCAGAATAATTTACCTCAAAGTAAGCACAATTTCAAAACCTTAACCCTGTTGCTCACTGAATCTGATGCGTCATTTATAGTCAGTCAGTCATCCAAAAAGTTGTCCATCATGGAAATTTCCTATACATACATTTCCTAATTTGTTGTTCTTTAGATGCCACAAATCTGTTAAAAAGGGGCTATAGCATTTAAGAAGAATACGTAACTACATCTAAGTGTTGCACAAGGTGAAAACAAATCCAGTGTGGTGTGCTTTGCTTATAATGGAAATAAATCCTCAACATTCATAGACTCATTTCAAAAGCAGCTACATCCTGAATTTGAGATCCTATACCTTCAGGCTCCTGGGGTATATTCTCTGCATCACCCCAGGATTTGCCTGTTCATGCACTGTAATTAATTATTTAACCCTTTTCTGATCCGCACAGTGCTTGCTCCCAATGCCCTATTCCCTTTGAAGATGCAACTTCATTTAAATGGATTTAGTTCAAAGAAAATGTCTCGACTGGTTTTAAATGTTTAGGTATTCTGTATATTTTCTAGTGGATTAATGGAGCATGCATCAGCTGTACTCGATTTGTTTTGCCATACTTTTCCTTGCTTCTGCATGTACCTACCACGATACTGAATTGTATGAGAACATTGTTGAATAATTTATTTACTACAGGTGTCTAGACAACATACTTACATAGACTGTTTAAATTAGCATCAACAAATCAGCACAACCGTTTTATGGAGGTTTAAAAACTGCAATTAATTTATTGTTGCTCTTCCTTTATCTTCTCTCCTTTTCTGACCCATTACTCCTGTACTGTTTTCTAATTAGTTTTGACTCCTTTATTTGTGCTATGTTTGTCTTAGAATTGTCTATATATAAACCTTTGTCTTTGTAATCTGGTTGTGAATTGTGATAGCTGTAGTGATGGTTAATATTGTGGGTTTGTAGTACATTACATTTTGACTAGAAAAGATGTGTATCTCACCTTGGTTAAAGGCAACTGACAAATTAGATGTCTTAATGCAATTAACTTTTTATATTATTATTTTCTAAGAGATCAACTATACCTTTTTGAACTTCTCTCTGGGAACTTGTTTCAAATTTGAACTTGGAAACCTTACTGCTTCTCTGGGCCTGGCTTAAACTTAAAACTTTACTTTTCCCATCATACTGAGACAACTATTTCCGGATTTGTATCAAATAGCCAAGAAGTACAAGCAGTCTCCATTCTCCCTGAATATTTGCACTGTGCTGTCCAGCTGTGTTTTGGAGTTCAATATTTGACTTGCTACTTTTCAAATGTCAGTTCCTACTAGATTTAAGGAATAATTTGAAGCATACTCTTCAGCAGGCTGTAAATTGAATACGACAACTACAGCCCTAAAACTGTGAAGGGTATAGTTTGGTGAAACACAGCACAGCAAAAAATTTGAACACATTGCTCTAAATGTGTTTTGCCCTCATTCAACGTTTTTCCCCCTAAACCGTACCTGTATTTATGTTTAACCACACCACAAAATGTTCCAGATTCAACTTCACTTGTAAGGCCACCCAATTTTTCATATTTTATTAAATTAAATAAGTGTGTCAGTGTCTGGCTATGAAAAATATGTTCAGGAAACTGATTTATATCATCTTCAACATTGCACAATAACAGATTTGGTGGTGGTTTACAGTATAAAGTTTACATGTATTGATGTACTTGGTTCACATTCCGCTGTCAATGCTTTCTGATTGTCTGCTTATGTTTGCCATGTTTGCAAATGCTTCTTAAAATATCAAGTGCAGTCTTTTCCAGCACAGAACTCTCACAGACTGTAGCCTGCAAGATACAACCTGTTTTTTTTTTTTCTCTCTCTTCTATATTACTCTATTATAGTTGGAGACCTTTTAAACTATTTTGAAGTTTAGGAAACAAATGAACAACCACATTATAATATGGCATACACTGATACAGATCCTTAACCAAACAAACCCACCGTGTTTACAATTGAAAATAAGATACCCTCAGAATAGGGTATAGGGTACATTGCAGTTAATTTCAAATTAATAATCAAATTCATATTCAAGAGGTCTAAATAAATTATTTCCCCCTATTCGTTCTAGCAAGACATCCCTTTAATAAACAGAACATTAAAGGAATGGGAAATTGTAGCAGTTTTAGTAAGCATTAATATGGTGGGTAAATATAAACATGCAACCTTTTATTTATTAGTTTTTTTGGACGCCTTGATATGCAATACTTTAAACTGGGAGAGATCTTCGGTTGTTGATCAAATAGTGTTATTATACAGCAGGCAGACCAGAAAACACCACTTCCTTTTGCCCAGTTAAAGTGTTGGCGAACAAGAAGCATTTTTCAACTCGTGTTCTGCCAGCCCTGATCAGGTAATTCATAAGTGTGACAGAAAAAGTGCTTTGACTGCTTTGGGATACTAATAAACCAGGAGGTAGCTGGCTTTTTATGAAGATGGTATCCCATCAGAGTGTAGTTTTATCTTTCCTTGCCAAGTAGATTGCACTGTGAGTTGCACCAGATTGTAGCTGTACAAGATGTCTTGGAGACGGGATGGAGCCACCCTGTTCCAAGTTTGTCTAAGACTCGCAGACTTCAAGATACCAGAAGGGCCACTGGAATCTGAATTAATTGCCAAACTTCACAGACCTTAAAACACACTTGTAACTGTTTGGAAGACCCTGGATGCTCCAAGTCTATCCTGCTTTGAGGCGTTGCTCTAAAATTACACCCTGTAGTGGTCTAAAACTTCTGAACTTTTGTTTATTCCCAGCCTATCACTGTGATCTTCAGGACCCAGTTTTTCATTAAATTGGAGAATTGGGTATTTCAAAACTGAAAAAGGAGATTCTGATCTTTGAGATTGGGATTTGGATCTGGTAATCCAATCCTACCTTTAATGAAGCTTAAATGTTGTTTTTGGGTTTTTCAAAACTCAAGGGTGAGAGAAGGATAGTTTTGATGCTGAAAATCTGGATGATCTTGATCGCACTGGAAGGGTGGATTCAGGGTGGATTTAGACGCATATTGTGATGTTACCACAGTGGGAAGTCTTGGAAAAGATATACAACTTGACTATAAATCATAAACCGTACTTAATGTTTACATTTTATTAAATTTACACAAGAAATAAGATGTTCCAATAATGAACAAATGCCTCAATATATAAACAAAAACGAATTGTCTAAAGTTCTTAATCGGAAAAATTAACCCCAGCATCTTGCTGTTGTTTTTGAAGAAGACGAATGCGCAATTTTGCTTCTTTCTGTTGGAGCAAGGTCAGCTTGATATACAATCTTTCAACAAAGCCCCCCAGAGGGCATCATACTAGGTGACAGTGTGAACCCACTTTACCATGGCTAAGGACACCTTTTGCCACAGCAAGCACTGATGCAGAGGAAAGATTCAACAGCGCCCATGGAACAACCAGTAGCACAATTGAGCACCTAAATGGAGTGTTGAAGAGGTGCTTTGCATGCCTGAACTACCTACGTGTTGAGCCACAGCGAGCATGCAATATAATTCTCGCCTGTACAGTCCTTCATAACATAGCTGAAACATGGAAAGTTCCTCTCCGTGATGACAGTGGTGATCTTCCACAGCCCCAAGTGGATGGCCCTGTCACACCACTGGCAGCATTGCAGCTGAATGGACCAGCTGGAAGGTCAATGAGAGATGCTGTAGTGAACCTTTATTATTAAAAGGGTCCTTGAATTAATTAATTAATTAAATTTTTAACAGTTTTCAGAGAAATGTGAAGTTTTGTGGGGGTTTTTTATCCATTGAGAGTTGAATTTTGTCTATAAGTTATCTTATGCATTTCATTTATGTATATGTGAATAAAAGTAACATACAAACTTTGATACACTTTTTTTAGTCTAGTTCACTCATGTCTTTTTGGCCTAACATGCTAAACGGAGGCCTTTTCAAATCAGGATTCTGTAATCTTGAGGTATCTGGATCAGAATGATTTCTATCTGATTATTTTCTGAAAAAAAGGCACAAAATCGGCAAGATTACTCGGATCCTGGATTGTAGAAAAGGGGATTACAAAATCTGGATCATTCTGATTTTAGAGGTTTAGAAAAACTGGGCCCAGGTGATAGGAGGTTATGCTGCAGTATGACAGCCCAGATCTGAACTGGTGGTCTCTGGACTGTGAGTCCTAACACATCTTTCCAAATTATCCCTTATTAGAGTCCTTTAGAGTGGGGAATAATATAATGACCAGAGAGTAAAAAGAAACTGAGGGTATCAACTGCTTCCATTTAATGTTTGGGATTCTTTTCTGCATGCAATAGTTGGTTAATGTTTTCCTAGCCTGGTCTTCGTGAGTCCCCAGTCAGTTTGGCTACAATTTTTTAACACTCTGTTGCTGATTTGAATTTGTCTCCGCAGATGCTCTAACCCATTGTTAGCATTTGATTTCTTAAGCAAACCACTTCAGTCTTTGAACTTTAAGGGCTGAAGGGAACTCCAGTGTCTGTTCTAAATGACCAATACACCTGATTGGAAAATGTCCAAGACTTTTTTATTTGATAATTTCTGTAAATCCTGTTGGACTGGGCCTCTCGTGAACCAGGGTGGAACATTCCTCTACTATTGAGAGCAAATGGAAATGATAACCATGATTTTCAATTTTTTTTCCAGGTTTGAAAATGGGGAAACCTAAACTCAGGTCTCTTGCCTCATGTGTGTTTTTTTTTTTTTTTTTTTTTTTTCCTCCTTCTTTTAGGGAGCCAGAGAGCAATATTCCGGCAAGCCATGCGTCACTGGGAGAAACACACCTGCGTGACATTTATAGAGAGGACGCAGGAAGAGAGCTACATAGTCTTCACCTACCGTCCTTGTGGGTGAGTTTGTAGCGGAGTAACAACCACTCTACAATGGGCCTCTTATTTCACTCCCTGCTGTTGAGTTCTAATCCATGTAAATTGCTTCCATCCTTAGTTTCGGACCAGTGTTTGCATTCCTCATTTTAACATTGCCTTAATTTGAAGTTAACATTGTCTTTAGGTTGCCTGAATTGAAGTTAATTCAGTTCTGCTGCTGAGTTGGTGAAAGTAAATGCGTTATAGAAAGGTGATTTAGTCAAGGACTAGCAGGAATTCTGTTCCAGGAGGAGCCAGGTGGGGCCAGTTAGGTGTGAATTGGTGGCAGGTAGACAAAAGCTACTTTTAAAGCAGCTTTTGAGAAAGAGCTGTGCTGTTTCTTGGTCCCAAAAATTTAAGCAGTTGATTAGGAAACAGGAACCAAGAGATTGAGAAAATGTTAACATTTAGAAGAATGTGGCCACTACAGTGACAGGTTTGCAGAATGATTTGCCTTCCTGGATGAACTCATCCAAGAAGAGTTTCATTTGTGAACGCTGTCAGCATGTTGAAATCCTAGAGATCAAGGTCCATGATCTTGAGGCTCAGCTTGTTGATCTGTGCTGTATTAGTGATATGGAAGAATTGGTTGATCAGCCCATGAGAGAGATGTTGTGCAGCCAAAACCTAGGAGAGTTGAGACCTTAGAGCAGGACAGTGTAGAGAACTGCTGTGTTACAGTAGGTCATAACTGCAGAAAAGGGTACACACAACCCTTAGAGACATCCCGAGAGCTTAAAATGCATAGTATGTTCCAACTGCTGGACACCGAGTTGGACAGTGACAGCTCAGAGGGTGATGGGAGGATAGCACCATGGTGCCCACTCCCCCCCAGAAGAGGGAGGTAGTTATAGTAGGAGACTCAATTCTTAGAGGCGTAGATCACACATGCTCTAGTGATAAGGAGACCTGCATGATATCTTGCCTGCCTGGTGCTCAGGTTGCAGATCTCCCTAAACTAGTAGACGGGCTACTGGCCAAAGCTGGGGGGAATCCACTGGTCATGGTCCACATTGGAACCAATGACATATGAAAAGGCAAGGCAGAGTTTCTGCAAGACAAATAGTTAAGAACAAAACTAAAGAGCCGACCTCCACTGTAGTTTTCTCTGAAATACTTCCAGTACCACATGCATGGCCAGGGAGACGGGCAGAGATTAGAAAGTTTAGCATGTCGTTGAAAACATGGTGTAGGGAAGAGGGTTTTAGATTTATGGAGCATTGGTCTTTCTTCTGGAGTAGATGGGACCTGTACAAACCGGATGGTCTACATTTAAACAGAAGAGGGCTAATGCATTGGGAGAGCGTATGTGCAGAGTAATTGAGAATCTTTTAAACTAGGGACCAGGTTGGCAGGGAGTTCTGACAATGGGAGATGTTCCACTAAGGAAAGAAAACCAAGGGAAACTACTAGTAGGAAAGTCTTTTTGTACCTCAATGCCAGGAGTATAAGGAACAAGATGTTAGACCTAGAAGCCACAGTGTTGGCATGTGACTGATGTTGCAGAAGTGACAGAAACATGGCTTACAGAAAATGATGGGGATGAATACAAGTTGAAAGGATACACACAGTTTATTAGGGACAGGCAAAATCAAAGAGGTGGTGGGGTAGCATATGTCAAAAATGACATTGAGGCAGAAGAACTCAAATTAGATCCCAGTAACGAAACAGAATCTTTGTTGGTTAAACCTTTGAATAAAAGATCTTGAGGGTTAGTGGTAGGAGTGTGTTATAGACCACCCAATTCAGATATTCAGAAAGATGTTGCATTGTACAGTATAATCAGGACTGCATGTAGCAAGGATGTGGCTGTTATAATGGGGGATTTCAATTTCCTAAACATAGACTGGGAATGTCCAGTTGGGACTACAGAAGCAGAAATAGAAATGGTTGAGATGATAAATGACTGCTTTCTAACTACTTGAGGCTCAGGAGAAATTTGTACCAAAACTTAGCAAACTGAGGACCAAAAAACATTGGCCAAAATGTTTTTTTAGAAGTATGCAAAAAAATATCAAGAGAGAGAAAATGTTGTATAGCGTAAACAAAAGGGATAGAGATTAAACAAAATGCAATTAATATTTTGAACTGCAAAGAGATGTTAAGAAAGGGATCAGGAAAGCAAGAGGGAAATATAAAGAAACATAGCTCTTTGAGCTAAATCTAATGCAAAGAGCTTTTTCAATACTACAGCAGCAAGAGGTCAATAAAGGAGGAAGTGAAACAGCTAAAGGGCAAAAATGGAAGTACCTTGGAAAAAAAGCAAAATATTCTAAAGGAGTATTTCAAAGAGGTTTTTACAAAAGAAAACATGCCACAGGTTAACAAGCAGGCCAGTCAAACCCTAAGAGAGATCAGGATAAATGAGGAGAAGGTACTAAAGGGACCAGCAGAATTAAAAACAAACAAATCACCTCGGCCAGATGGTATATTTCCAACAGTACTTAAAGAAATTAGGGAAATTATTTATAGGTCGCTAACTCAAATATTCCAAATGACACAGGGGACGTGCCAACTGACTGGAAGATGGCAAATGTCATGCCAATCCACAAGAAAGGGGACAAAACTGAGCCAGGAAATTACAGACCAATCAGTCTCCCCTACATCACCTGTAAAATGTTGGAAAAAATGATTAGACAGAAAATAGAGGAGCATCTAAATGAAAACTATATTCTTGGAGATAGTTAACGTGGGTTTAGACGAGGCAGATCATGTCTAACTAATTTTAGAATTTTTTGAACATGCAACTGCAGCTGTAGATCATGTGAAAGCATATGATATTTTGATAAGGTTCCACACCAAAACTGATCCTCAAATTGGAAGCTGTAGGCATTCAGGGTAATGTAAGTAGATGGATTATGAACTGGCTGATGTAAAAGGGAGGGTGTCGATTTAAAGGAGTTGCTTCTAACTGGAGTGAGGTTGTTAGTGGAGTTCCACAGGGATCAGTACTAGGGCCTGTGCTTTTTCTAATCTATATTAATGATCTGGACTCTGTGATAGTAAGCAAACTTGTCAAATTTGCAGATGATGCTAAAATAGGTGGCTCAGCAGATACAATCTCGGCAGCACAGGATATTCCAAGGGACTTGGATAATATTCAGTTGTGGCCCGACACCTGGCAGATGAAATTCAATGTGGACAAGTGGAAGGTATTACATACAGATAACAAAAATGTCTACTATAATTACACTATGGGAGGAATATAACTAGATGAAGTAACGCACGAGAGACCCCTAGGAGTCTACATGGACTCCTCACTTTCTCCATCCAAACAATATGGGGAAGCAATAAAAAAGGCAAACCAATTGTTAGGGTATATTGTCAAAAGTATAGAGTTTAGAACAAGGGAAGTAATGTTCAAAGTTGTACAATGCACTAGTTAGAGCTCATCTGGATACTGTGTATAGTTCTGGGCTCCACACTTCAAGAAAGATATCGCTGCTCTAGAGGCAGTTCAGAGGAGAGCAACCAGACTTATTCCAGGCCTGAAGGGAATGTCCTACTGAGAGACTGAGGGAACTGAACCTTTTCACCCTGGAACAGAGGAGACTACGTGGGGACTTGATCCAAGTCTTCAAAATCATGAAAGGCATCGACCACATCAAACCAGAGGAGCTTTTCCAGATCAGCAGGGACACACGCACCCGGGGACACAAATGCAAATTGGGCTTCAAGGCATTCAAGACAGAAAACGGGAGACAATTCTTCACACAGAGTTGTCACAATCTGGAACAAACTACCCAGCGAAGCTGAAAATTTGGGAACATTCAAAAATAGACAGGATAGTATCCTTGGATCACTTAGTTATTAATGAACAAAAAATGAGCACGATGGGTCGAATGCCCTCCTCTCATTTGTAAACTTTGTTCTAACTCCCGGTCTTAAGTCCTTGTTTTTCTTGAATCAGATTCCTCCTTGGCGTTGTCAGTCTTACCAAAGCGCTTGTGGGTCTGTTCTATGAAATCACCAGTCTCATGTTCCTGGAGTTATTGTGCTTGCGTGCGTGCGTGCGTGCATGCGTGGAGCTCTTTGTAGTGTACTGGTGTTGTCTTTGTGAGGAGCTTGAACACTGTATTCCAGGTAAGGGGGTTTCCCAAGTATTTGTACCCTAACTTTGATTTTGATGTGATTTAACAATCAAAGCATTGTTCCAATTTGCGTTTTTTATTAATTTGTTTGATTATGCATTTAGTGGCTCACACTCTGTAACCTCTGATTAAAATTATAGGGCTTGCTTTCATCCTTACTGAGTAATGTTAAGAGTAAGGAATAGAGATCTACAAACATTTTATGTGTTCCTCCAGTTGTTTAGCAACCTTAAAACTTCACACATATATTTTTTAAGTAATTGGAAACTCCTCCTTTTCCCCCAGAACCATAAGTTCACTGTCACTCAGTTTTAAAGTAATATTATTTTACTGTTTTTGATAGCATTATCAGGGTTGAAATTTCTGCATTACAAAAAAGGCAAAGGGTTATGGTTGGCTGTTCATAACATTACGGAACCTTCTAACAAATGGCCAACCAGCAAGCAGTGACCTACAATTAAATACCCTGTGTAACTGTCTAAATGTTCCTTCATCTTACAATAACCATATTGTTCATTAGTGTTGAAAAAACATGTGATATGAGAAGCCTGAATAAAATGAATGATCCTATATTATGTTCCAAGTGAATCGCAGTATAAAGACACTGGACACTTTTCAATGTAACTCTCTCTGTTTCAGGGCACGCACAAATGTAGCTATTTTCCACACACAGACAGCAGTGGGTGGCAAATTGAATGCCACGGCCTCATCCATATTCAGCAGTCCCCATATGTCTTTTGTGAAGGCTCTCGAGTTCTTGGCCATGTTATGTCGGAAGTAAATTAGAGAGGGCTTACTTTTGCTGCAGGGTGGAGTTTGTCTTAACTGACACAGCAGTGTGCCCAGGGAGAGACCTGGCATGAGCTATGACAGACTGCAGTCTATTTTCGGTGTATATCTGTTCCTGAAAATAGTTTTCCCAGATAGTGGTGGGAGGGGGTGGACTGAAGGCCCTTTGTCAGTCCTCAGAGTGAACTGGAGTACCAGGGCCACCATCTGACCCTCCTCAATAGAGCTTGACACTAAAGGGGTGAGAGGGTAACTTGAGACTATGTGCCTATCAATCTTGAGCCCTGCCACTGTATAGCTGCCATGTTTTGTCCAGGAAATGGGACTAATCAGCTTTGGGGAAATTGAGACAATAGCAGCCATTTTAAGTCCATGTTAAAAAGCGAAATCAGCCTCTCGTTTTCCTCACGTTTGTGACGAGGAAGAAACTGGGGTCTTGTTTCAAGGGATGGGTCATTTTGTCCTTTTTAAAAAAAAAAATAAGTTGCTCCTGTCACTTCACATCAGGAGACTTAATTTTTTCGGTTCCCTCCCTGGAAAATACTTCAGCTGTTTCATGCTGAAGTCCTGTGCTGTGGCCTGTTCCCCTAGCATCTGCTGAGATGGAAACTGCATTTTATGAGCATGCAGCTGGGATTATTCATATGCCACATCAGTCAGTGCTCGGTTCCTCAAAATAAGATAGGAAGCCTGTGATTTCCAGCTCAGTATACAAAGATGCTGCAGCCTGTAAGGTCCTTTGCCTCAGGGATCTTAAAGTCACTTCCTGGGGTGGCTCTGAGTCTTCAAGGATTTCATCCAACACAGCTCTGTTACTTAATTGGTCTAATTACACCACAAAGTGGTTGGATTTAATCTCTTAAAAAGGCTTGTGGGCACTGTATTTTGAGTCCGCAGCAGATTTTAAGATTCAGCTGTAAAAATAAAACAAATCTTAACTAAGCCTGACTGTGAAAATAATTAAGTTTCTTCAGTAATTGTTTTTTGTGCCAAGTGGAGAGCTCAATCTCACAGCTGAGGACCACTGTCCCACTTGTATATTATTTCAAGACAATGGCCAAGAAGTACAACTCTGACCCTGGAAAGCTAGGATATCTTCACATTGTTGTTCCCGCTAAGCTCTTAATCCACCCATCTCATTATCCACCTAATTGGTCTGGTTTAACTACATTCCCCAGTTTCTGAAGATGGTAATGATTTGGAGAGATCTTTGCAACCGACTGAATTACAGTTGTCCCCGCGTGGCACAGAGACGCATGTGTTCTGTGCTACAACAGGCCTCCCGTTCTGCGTTGTAATCTCAATCTTTATTTCAAGCTGCAGCCCCATCCCCTTGATCTTTGATTTATTTCTCTGAAAATGCTGTGTGTTTGGATTTTTGCAGATGCTGCTCCTATGTGGGGAGGAGGGGGGGTGGCCCTCAAGCGATTTCCATCGGGAAGAACTGCGACAAGTTTGGAATCGTGGTGCACGAGCTGGGTCACGTCATCGGCTTCTGGCACGAACACACGCGGCCCGACAGAGACGAACATGTCAGCATCGTCAGAGAGAATATTCAGCCAGGTACCGTCCTCTCCTAAGACCAGGCTGTCCATTCCTCACCCTATAGAGACCCCCATGGTTTCCATGGAAACCTTTTTAATTCTGTGCGTCCAATTTAAAGATATTTGAATATCGTTTTGTTAGCATAGGACAAGACATTTTAAATGCTCAAAAGCTAGGTGGATTGCACATTTGTACATTTAAGTATTTTCTACAAGTCTATAAATAGAACAAGTATTTTGATGAATATGTTTAAACCATATTTTTCTTTTGGAACGATCTCCCTGAACTATGTATTTAAGGTGTGATGAGGTCGACTCAAGGATATGCTCACTGTGTGCGAATGAAACTAATTACTAGTAAGTTAATGTATAGACTTATTTACTATTTATAGTATTGAGACTACAAATGAGAATCAGCCAAGTTTTTCAGTATTTAAAAGGTCCATTAGCCCAGAGGTTCCCAACCCTGGTCCTGGAGGACCCCCTACCCTGCTGGTTTTTGTACTGAGCTTAATTACTTAATTGAACCCTTAATTGATCTATTTACCTAAATCAGAGCCTTTTAATTATTTTAAACAATAGAGATTTTAAGTTAAGTATAGATTTGTATAAAGAACATTTAAAGAACCAACTTTTATTACATAATTTAAAAAGTCAAATCTAAGCAGATTGACATTTCAATTAAGTAATTGAGGTCTTGGTTGGAACAAACACCAGCAGGGCAGGGGGTCCTCCAGGACCAAGGCTGGGAACCTCAGCATTAGCCAGCTTTTGAGAGTCAGCATCTTGCAACCATCTGCTTCCATCAATTGTGCGAGCTAATGAAACAATAAGTTTTCTTCAAACTGGAGGCATGAAATTTAAAAGGTTTGGATGGATTCGTATGACTCTGAGTGCGTAAGCAATAAGGGCTGAAATGCCAAAATACCGAAGTATCCCTTTAATTGACAGTCATTAAGGCATAATACTAACACTAAATCTGTTCAGAATGCAAATACAAGAGACGTCACTTGATCAAAAAACAAATTGCAAAGTCCTGCTTGGAAGAAACTGGCAAACATTTCATTGTGATCAATGAAGCCAGTATTTTGGGTGAATTCAGTCATGTTGAGATAAGTGAATAAACTTCAATGTAGATTTCAAGTGGGGAGGGGTAGTTTTCTTATCTGAAGAAGTGACTGTAGAGACCTAATTTATTCATAAGGAACAAGTGTTCCCAGTCTTTGGAAATAAGTGATCTAGGGTAAATTATAAAATTAATAATATGGTTTGATATCCTCCAGGAGTCCAGAGTACCTCTATCCTAAAGTCCCGATTCTGGCAGTGACTGTGATTGTGTCATCTGACTGGTTTAAAAGTTGTCAGTTATGGTTTATTTATTGTATGACTCTTCAGCATGTTTTAGGATGTGAATTGAGGTGAAAAGGACATTTAATCTTAACTAAGATTGTTTGTTGCCACAGGGCAGGAGTATAATTTCTTGAAGATGGAGCCAGAGGAAGTGGATTCATTAGGAGAAATCTACGACTTTGACAGCATTATGCACTATGCTAGGAACACCTTCTCAAGGTAGGCTGATGGTCTGCATCATCAAACACAGAAAGCCATTTATAATCATGTGACGTCTGGGATTTAATCTACACATTCTGGCTATAATTAAATAAGATGACTATCGATGTTGACAATGGGGGGAAATGTCTGCCTGGGTTTGTGTATATACCGGGCTTGGGGATGCACAAATTACACAAACGGCAAAGGATCCACAAAGATATGGTTACAGCAGACAAAATGCCAAAAACATCTCTTCAGTGTATTTAATCAGTGACAAATCAGTGCCTGGCCTTGCAGACTGCTGCAAACCTTTAGAGAGCTGGAGGAATTCTGGACCAAAAAATAAGCCTACACACAATTCAGTATGTAACCTGTTGTATTGTAAGATCCATTGCTGGTGTAGGGAGGCTTGTCCTGTTACTTGTTGTAATATTTATTTTGTATTTGTTATGCTGCTCCTGAAAAGGGTTTAAAATAATCCCCATTCTGTGATAGACATAAGACAAAACAATTATTTATTCAACAAATGTTTTGTGAGTCGCTTATTATAGAGAAATTCCCTAACAAGAAAATATGGTTGAACTGCTTTTTTATATATTATTTAGCACACTGTAGTATTGTTTTTATTTGTAAAGCATGGTTATCCAGGGAGAATGGGTTTTATAGGTAACCCTTACATAATAAATATATATATATATATACACTCACCTAAAGGATTATTAGGAACACCTGTTCAATTTCTCATTAATGCAATTATCTAACCAACCAATCACATGGCAGTTGCTTCAATGCATTTAGGGGTGTGGTCCTGGTCAAGACAATCTCCTGAACTCCAAACTGAATGTCTGAATGGGAAAGAAAGGTGATTTAAGCAATTTTGAGCGTGGCATGGTTGTTGGTGCCAGACGGGCCGGTCTGAGTATTTCACAATCTGCTCAGTTACTGGGATTTTCATGCACAACCATTTCTAGGGTTTACAAAGAATGGTGTGAAAAGGGAAAAACATCCAGTATGCGGCAGTCCTGTGGGCGAAAATGCCTTGTTGATGCTAGAGGTCAGAGGAGAATGGGCCGACTGATTCAAGCTGATAGAAGAGCAACTTTGACTGAAATAACCACTCGTTACAACCGAGGTATGCAGCAAAGCATTTGTGAAGCCACAACACGTACAACCTTGAGGCGGATGGGCTACAACAGCAGAAGACCCCACCGGGTACCACTCATCTCCACTACAAATAGGAAAAAGAGGCTACATTTTGCACAAGCTCACCAAAATTGGACAGTTGAAGACTGGAAAAATGTTGCCTGGTCTGATGAGTCTCGATTTCTGTTGAGACATTCAGATGGTAGAGTCAGAATTTGGCATAAACAGAATGAGAACATGGATCCATCATGCCTTGTTACCACTGTGCAGGCTGGTGGTGGTGGTGTAATGGTGTGGGGGATGTTTTCTTGGCACACTTTAGGCCCCTTAGTGCCAATTGGGCATCGTTTAAATGCCACGGCCTACCTGAGCATTGTTTCTGACCATGTCCATCCCTTTATGACCACCATGTACCCATCCTCTGATGGCTACTTCCAGCAGGATAATGCACCATGTCACAAAGGTCGAATCATTTCAAATTGGTTTCTTGAACATGACAATGAGTTCACTGTACTAAACTGGCCCCCACAGTCACCAGATCTCAACCCAATAGAGCATCTTTGGGATGTGGTGGAACGGGAGCTTCGTGCCCTGGATGTGCATCCCACAAATCTCCATCAACTGCAAGATGCTATCCTATCAATATGGGCCAACATTTCTAAAGAATGCTTTCAGCACCTTGTTGAATCAATGCCACGTAGAATTAAGGCAGTTCTGAAGGCAAAAGGGGGTCAAACACAGTATTAGTATGGTGTTCCTAATAATCCTTTAGGTGAGTGTATATAGACTGAACTGAGTTAAGACGGTGAAACCTTTGCCCTCCCATACATTCTTCCTTCTTGGCTTCGTCTTATACTAAATTAATCCCTGCATACCAATGTATGAAATTAAGTGTGGATACTTTGAACTATAACTGTATCTCATCCTTTTTCAATTAGCAGTCCTGTGGCAAGGTCCCCATAGCCAGTTCAAATACACAGTGCCTGTCAAGGGCCACTGAGTTATGACTGTCCATTGCCACAAGATCCTTCCCCAGCTTCTGTAAACTTTCCTTTCTCCAGAAAATTCCTCTCGTTTGCTACCTGATTTATGACTGGATCAGTGTGACTCGGTTTTGGGAGCCTTTGATAGTTTTCACTGGAATCTGATCTACTGGTATTGAAAGGGGAAGGCTTTTGGCATTATGCTGCCATTTTAGTTTCTTCTGCAATGAATCTGGGATTCATTTTATATGCCTTTCCTTCCTCTTCCTCCTCTTGTAGAAGTTTGATTTGTTGCATTTGTCCAGTAACTTCCATTTAACAAAAAGTAACAAAGAAGGACATTGTAGAATTACAACAAACCGTACATTATATAAGATGCCAGTTCAAAGGTTCTAGTTCAGTACATATAAGAATATTGTATGCTTGAATAGCCAGCATGCACAATTCAACAAAGGTGCTTATGATATGTACTGGTTAGGGTGAAATAGCATTGTACTGCTAATAAAATGTTCTGTACAATATCCTTTAGTGGGATTAGGAGTTGGTGGACTCTTGTCACACAAACCTTATTGTTCTATATATATATTAAACATATATATATATATATGCATCTAGAAATATATAACTGTGAGGGGGTAGTGTGTTTGTACATGCCCGAGTATTACCAATAATTATACTCGTACATTGTGTACTTGCTTATGTAAGCACACTTACATTTTCTCAGTCTTGTTTGTTGGAAAGGTCTATCAGCAGGTTTAACAAGCAATCAAGTCAGAGATAGTAGCAGGCAACCTGGCAGGGCACATCAGTGGGGGGGAAGATCATCAACAAGGCAAATGCAGATGGTATAAATAGATGACTCCTTTAAGACAGCAGCCTCGTTTACTCACGTCTCCCTGGCTCTTGCGGAGCAGATTGTGTGTGGGTACTGTCCTTTCACACCCAGCCATGTGTGCAGCGTGAGCACAGTCTGAAATGGGTTTTATTCTGAGCATCTAGAACGTATTCCTGTACTGCCTCTGCGGTACAATCTCGGTGGTTTGCAGAACACTTTGTGCTTGTGTCCTTCATGCACCCCTCCTTCCCCTCAGCAAGAGCAGATGTGGCATCCTAAAGGTGATGCAAAGCTCCTTACAGATGCATTTGTTTTGTTTTTTATTATATTATTCAATTAAAATGTGTCAAATAGTCAACTCCCCTGCTACTGCTCCCAGCTTCTTCAGGAGTAATGAGACGATGTAATGAGTAAGTAGAGACGATGCGTCCCCCAGAATGCACCACTATTTTGTCACATTGTCACAAAATGCTCACAACCTGGCTATTAGACCAGCCTAAGGATTGTTCAGAAGATTCCTCAGGCAGATGCACAACTCTTTGTCCCACCATACCTCAGAGAGGCTCTGCCGTTTGTCCTCACCCAGCCTGGGATCCAGTGTTGGGGAAGCTACTTTAAAAAAAAAAAAAAAAAAAAAAGTAGCTAAGTACATTATAAGCTACTTTTTTCCAGCTAACTACTCAAAGCAGTGGTTTCATTACAGGTAATTTAATCCTTCACACAAAAATTACTTGCATTATTTTCTTAAATAAGATTCTATACCTGAAGATAGACTGACACTTCTTATATTGAAAATTGTCAAAGATGCTTAAATTGCGCCCCAACCATATAGTTCCTTGTCTCGGCTTCAATTGTACAGAAAATCTAGCATCTTGTTAATGCCACATAACATTTCAAAGTGGGAAACTGAGAAGGCGTTCACAGGCTGCACTGGCAGCCAAACCTGTGTTGAACTTGATGAACACATTCTTCTCACAGTAGAAGTTTTTTAGATTTAGTTTGGATTGGGCTTATCAAAATAACAGCCTTAATTTTCAACAACCAATTTGTAGCTTTTAGCATCCGAGCTGTACAAGAGAGCCTTGGAATGTAAAGTCAGCTCAGCTATTCTAAATCCCTCCCCCTAAGAAAATATTTATTTGAGCTTTTTGCTGGAAAAAGTTTGCTAACGTTAAAAACTACCTTAAAATTAAAAGTAGCTTGTTACTACACAACTACTGAAAAAGTAGCAAACTACAGTAGTGTAGCTACTTTTAGCAAGTTACTCCACAACACTGCTGGGTACACCAGGCTAAAGCTGGCAATACCTGAACTGGAATGGAGGCCAGGTGGATTTGAGCTATGGTACAAATCTGGTGCTCTGGCTGGGGGCTTTGACCAGCTGTGCCATTCAGAGGGCTAAAGATCCCTTCATTTGACCCTGGAAAGTATGAGAATGGAGGTTCACAAACACAATGGATTTCAACCAAAACAGAAGTGCAGTCTGGGGTGTTTGAACAGTGTAGTCAGTGTAGGGTGTTGAACTTGTCCTTGCTGTGCTTTGCACCAAGTGACAATTAGTGGGCCGCCTTGATTCATCCAAAATGCAAAACGCTGCATTATCAACACCACAGAATGCCGAGATAAACCTAGAGGCGTAGTGTTAAAGACCAAAGGCTAAGGAGGGCTGTTTTCTGTATCCAAAGAGAAGGAAGTTCCATCAGAATTTGCGTATGAAAAACAAAGCAGGATTTTAAGTTAATTTGTTTATCTTTTTCTGATTTAATTGTCTTGCCTTTGTAAATGCATACATCTTTGTGTTGACCGACATAACATGATTTTCCCAGCAGGGTCAGCACACAAGCTTTCTTTTTATAGTTTAGTCTGTGAAAGACAACCAGTGAGATATTCTTTCCTTTTCAGTTCCTCCCTCCAGACTTATATGACTAAAATCTAAAAAACTCTTCCTTGTCTGCCTTGTACCAGACCCACCTTGAACCCTTCTCTTGGTTCTGTGAAGTCGCCTCAGATTAATCTTCGCTCTGTGTTCTGTGACGTTTGGAAGTTATGGCAGTGTACTGTGAAATGTACTGTGGTGTGAAAGTGGCTTTTGTGGTTTGGATTGTCCACTGCGACCACTACAGTGAGGGGAAAAAAGTATTTGATCCCCTGCTGATTTTGTACATTTGCCCACTGACAAAGAAATGATCAGTCTATAATTTTAATGGTAGGTGTATTTTAACAGTGAGAGACAGAATAACAAAAAAATCCAGAAAAACGCATTCAAAAAAGTCATAAATTGATTTGCATGTTAATGAGGGGAAATAAGTATTTGAGCCTCTATCAATCAGCAAGATTTCTGGCTCCCAGGTGTCTTTTATACAGGTAATGAGCTGAGGTTAGGGGCACTCTCTTAAAGGGAGTGCTCCTAATCTCAGCTCGTTACCTGTATAAAAGACACCTGTGCACAGAAGCAATCAATCAGATTCCAAACTCTCCACCATGGCCAAGACCAAAGAGCTGTCCAAGGATGTCAGGGACAAGATTGTAGACCTACACAAGGCTGGAATGGGCTACAAGACCATCGCCAAGCAGCTTGGTGAGAAGGTGACAACAGTTGGTGCGATTATTCGCAAATGGAAGAAACACAAAATAACTGTCAGTCTCCCTCGGTCTGGGTTTCCATGCAAGATTTCACCTCGTGGAGTTTCAATGATCATGAGAACGGTGAGGAATCAGCCCAGAACTACACGGGAGGATCTTGTTAATGATATCAAGGCAGCTGGGACCATAGTCACCCAGAAAACAATTGGTAACACACTACGCCGTGAAGGACTGAAATCCTGCAGCGCCCGCAAGGTCCCCCTGCTCAAGAAAGCACATGTACAGGCCCGTCTGAAGTTTGCCAATGAACATCTGAATGATTTGGAGGAGAACTGGGTGAAAGTGTTGTGGTCAGATGAGACCAAAATCGAGCTCTTTGGCATCAACTCAACTCGCCGTGTTTGGAGGAGGAGGAATGACCCCAAGAACACCATCCCCACCGTCAAACATGGAGGTGGGAACATTATGCTTTGGGGTTTTTTTCTGCTAAGGGGACGGGACAACTGCACCGCATCAAAGGGATGATGGACGGGGCCATGTACCGTCAAATCTTGGGTGAGAACCTCCTTCCCTCAGCCAGGGCATTGAAAATGGGTCGTGGATGGGTATTCCAGCATGACAATGACCCAAAACACACAGCCAAGGCAACAAAGGAGTGGCTCAAGAAGAAGCACATTAAGGTCCTGGAGTGGCCTAGCCAGTCTCCAGACCTTAATCCCATAGAAAATCTGTGGAGGGAGCTGAAGGTTCGAGTTGCCAAACGTCAGCCTCGAAACCTTAATGACTTGGAGAGGATCTGCATAGAGGAGTGGGACAAAATCCCTCCTGAGATGTGTGCAAACCTGGTGGCCAACTACAAGAAACGTCTGACCTCTGTGATTGCCAACGAGGGTTTTGCCACCAAGTACTAAGTCGAAGGGGTCAAATACTTATTTCCCTCATTAACATGCAAATCAATTGATAACTTTTTTGAAATGTGTTTTTTGTTGTTATTCTGTCTCTCACTGTTAATATACACCTACCATTAAAATTATAGACTGATCATTTCTTTGTCAGTGGGCAAATGTACAAAATCAGCAGGGGATCAAATACTTTTTCCCCTCACTATACATCAATACTAGCAAGACATTCTTAAAGAATCAAGTACAAGCAAACTAACAAACATCTGGTAACTTCTAATAATGAAGGAACATCATCACATATGAAAGTTCTGTTTTCCTTCAATTACTTGCTGGGGTAGCCTGGTCCAGACCATCACAATTGTTAGATGGATTTTATAATTCAAGATAAAAACAATTGAATGTTTCATTGTTGCTTTGATAAAACCACTTAAATCCTCCATTTAAGTATGGATTCTCATTTGACCCTGTACATACTGCACAGATTTTGCCAAGAAGATTAATCGAGAAACATAATCTGCCAGCGCAAGATCTGTAATCTTGGCAAAATTAGTTCTTCCACGACACAAACGCTCAAGTGAGACACATGTGCGTACTTTGTCAATCTTTGAATTTTGCAGGATATATTCTCAATTTCAGGAAAGCGCTCAGAACGGCAAGTGACGCAGAAAAGCAAAACTAATTGGAATGTCAACATATCTTCCTGTTTTGGCATCTCTTTTTGAAGGGTTGTTATTTTTTTGTTTGGATTTTTTCTCTTCTCTTCATGTGCACTGGTAATATGAGCTGGGTACACACAAGCACAGAAAGTGACTGGACAGCTTGTGATAATTATATGCTTTTCTGCCGTATGAGAAACAGATGTTTTGGAGGCTGTCATCTTTTGTTTATTTATCTATATCTTTCTCCCCCAACTTGTAATCTGGAAAATTTCCAGCTCAAATTATAATGAGCTCATAATGATGGAATTGGGGTACTCTTGGCCACTGACTGGGAACAGGGCAATGTCTTGATATTAGGAAATTAACAATCCACACTAACCAGAAACGTTAACGAGATCGTTCAAATTTGTTTAAGTTGTGGAAGAGCTAAATTGGACTGTCTTTTACAGTTGTTTTTTACTCCTTAGTGTAAGGGACCGTAATTTGCATGCATTAACAGATGATGACAAGATTATACAAACAAATGAATACAAACTTTTCACACCACAATTTGCATTGCAAAAACCGATGCCAGTACAAAGGCAGTAAGGCTGAAATCTGTGTGAAATGTTGTTTTTGAATTTCTGTGTTTAATGTCCCACGACTTACACATTTGTTAACTATTTAAAGCAGGTGTACTTACCTGAGCCATTTCCATAATTCTTTCACTTGGTTTAATATTTGACTGTTCTAAAAAGTAAAGGAGTCATGGACTGACGCAGCATACTTTGCTTTGACGTGATTTTGAAGTTAAAATTACAAATGCACAGGACATTCATAGTATGGGTGTTTTCTGTTTCTATAAATACTCTGAATAAGCAGGAGGTTTTAAAACCACATGTGTACAGTCTATTGCTCCCAACAGTTTGGAGAAATTGTTTTAAATGCTTGCAATAGGAGTGTGTGTGTGTGTGTGTGTGTGTACCACAACTGGTGATGCATGTTAGAATATGGACTGGTAGGGGCCAGAAACTGCTCCCATGATCCCCTGAAAAGACTTGGAGGCAGAAAATGCAGGGTAGGTAATAAGTTCACCACTGCGAGTATAGTATTGGGTAGTTGGATCACAGGTAGTCTTTTAGACCATCTAGTAGCTAAATAAATGTGTGGCTGGTGAGTCAAATGTAACATTTAGAGATCTCAATGTATTTCAGATCTAGAAACTAGAGATCTTGAAATAATTTGTATATATCTTAATGAATTGCATTTAATTTAACTTTATTTACAGATCTCTAATACATTTAACAATCTAAAATTCATTGAAACCTATCTGAAATACATTTAGAGATCAAAATAATGTAAGCAACATACAGGTACTATTTCATACATCTTAAAATTGACAGGAATTCATTTGGAGATATCTTGAAATGTATTTCAGATATTTTAATTTAAGATCTTGAAATGATTTACAGATCGTATAATTAATTGCTGATATTTTATAATATATTTGAAGATTTGGTAGCTAAAGATCTGAAATCTCCAGATATCTTTAAATAATTCAAGATATCTTCATATAATTTCCAATGATCTCTAAATGTTATAACTAAAAATTACTTGTACTGTACTTGTTCCTGATTTCTTCCTTTGATTTTGGTAAGGTTAGTGTTTTTCCCACATTGCCTTTCAAAGTATTGCTGATTTGTGACTGTTTAAAATGTGCTTTCCACAGTTAAGTATCACTTATGGTGGCAGTTTTGGGACATCTGATTTTAATAAATTGTGTAAACGAGGTGTACAATCTCCATCCCACTTCTGCGGCTTTTTGTAGAAATGCCCAGAATTAAACATCAATTAACGGCTCTTCTGCAAAGACAAATTATTTCCACAGATTATTTTTTAACCACTTTGCAGCCATTCCACATGCTTCGTACATGTCGCACCACTTTTCAGACTTGATTGCAACAGGCTTACAACTCTTAAAACCTGCACTGTGTTTTAGTACATCTAGCTCTGAATCACTTATTTGTGAATGCCACATTCTGATAGCTAGATTAACAGATGGTAATATATTTGTTTTATACATGCTGTCCATGAAGTTAACCCTTGTGTTAATTAACATTTAACAACAAATGAAATCTCCATATGGATGCAGAACCTTCAAATCAAGAAAAGAACTGTTCATGCAAGTCCAGGGGGTTAGCTGTTCCTCCTGGATCAAATCCTCCAATGGGCATGATAGATGAACCGTAGACATTCTTGGCTGGCAGGGCAAGAAATGGCAGATGGCTTTGACCACATGTATATCATTGGAAAGATGCCTTGTGTTAATCCTCCTGAAGAAAGATTGAGGTGAAAATGGTTATCGGAGTTTAATAATTGAATGTTCCAAAATGGGTATTGCAAAATTCATAAGTATAAAAAAGATTTTAATATACTTTTTGGTTTTATTAATTCTCTAACCAAGCAGAGTTTTTGTTTTTTTTTCTTCCCCCGTTGTTTTTGCTTTTTGTCTGGTTTACATTCCTCCAGCATGTTTGTGGTGTCTGCGTTTGAGAACATTTGGTGTTATCTTGATGGCTTCCTGCTACCAGCCTCCCTGCGTAGGTTACCACCACGATTAGTGTGAGGGAGTGCTTTCTATCAGGGTTTTCTTACTGTTTAGGTTCCTTGCTTGTAAAAAGTACCATAGTCTGGTGATTTGCTGTCCTAGCACAGACTTCCAGTAAAATCAATGCTTGAGCAGCACTTTAAGGGATCCAGGAATGCGTTTTTGTATTTTCTCCATACAGCTTAACTCTGAGCACATGCACTACAGGAACTAGTACTATAATACGTCTCAGCTGTCTTTTAAATCCAAGGATGGAGTAGACCAGATTTTATTTTTTTTCTCCCCCACAGCATACCAGTTCTTTTGCATTCCTGAATTTCATTCATAAATGAACAAAGTTTATGATGCATCTTCCATTTTTTCTATCATCTTCTGTTTGTTCTGAAACCCACAGATGATATTTTCCCTCTATATCGAAACACTAAACAAAGTGTACAAGGCTCAGAATGACCTCAATGGTCTGTCAGTCGTGCCACTTTTCAGGTCAAGAAGTGAAGTGGTGTCTAATTTGTAAGTGTATCTGTGAAACCTTGTGATAAGGAACAGATGTCATATCCAGCTACCCAAATGCTAACATTGTAATAGTGACCACAGACCAAACACATATCTACTGTCTCCAGGGGATGTTTTTAGAAAGCCATGTACAATAAAATTATTAATGGCATTCAGGAGAAGAAATAAATCACATCATAATTAAAAATAATTCAATTTAAAGGATTAAACAAAAAATGTGTATAAATGCATGCAAAATATCAGAATTATGATTGATATGTCCTGACATTCCAGAGATGGCCCTACAAAATTTCGATATAACATTTCTATGTAATAATGGAAGGACATTTTTTAAATGTGATTGGGGTAATACACCTGTTATTTGTCAAAACCAAACCACGTCCGACCTAGAACAACACACTATTGTCATTACAAGACTGGTTCACTTGGGAGGGTTTAAGCTGGCAATATCCTGCAGTCACAACAGCTGTAAGAAGTTCAGCTATTTTCTGGAAACATACGCTTTGATTTCTATAAAGCACTACCTTTGTGAGTCTAAGAATGTATTTACTTATTTACTATACATTTATTTTTAATTTATTCATTACTTTTTCATTTTGGATCATGATGGATATTATTTGTAAGAATTGTGTAATTTTTCCAGTTTTCTGTAAAGAGCTGGACAAACTCTTTAAAATAACAGCTTAATTTATTTATTGTATTGTAAAGCACCGTGGGAAGCCTTGGTACAGCACTGTCTGTTGTTTGGAAGATTTCACGGCCCAGGGTGATGGCTAGAAATGGTCCCTGCATAGATGGACATTTCTCCTCTCGCTTTTGTCTTATACATGTACCCAACTTTTTTTCCTTTTCTTAGAGATAGTTTATTGTCCATGTGTGTGTGTATATGTGCGTGGGGCTGGGCCAACTCAAATAAAGACCTCGCAAAAAGCATCCTTGTCTCTCCGGTCACCAATTGGAGTGCTGGTGTTCAGCTGCAGCCAATGGTGATTTTCCCCTGAAAGCAAGCAGGCTCCATTTAAAGTGTTAGCTCAGAGGCCCCACTGTTTACACATGCCTTGAGTTGAGGAGCACATCGCCATGGGAACAGAGTGGGAGCAGAACCCCTCAGTTCAGTCATTAAAGAAAATCAAGGACAACAAAAGTAGTGAAATGTCAGCCTCCAAAAGTCAAGTGAAAAGATCTGAGGCATCTCATCCTTGTTTTCTTGGTGTAGTACTGTCCTTTTAAAGCTTTGCCCCCCCACCCCCCTCCACCCCACAGGTATTGTTACTCTGCCTGTACCTGTTATGGAACCAAAACAAAACATGAAATCTGTACTGTCCACTTATTGTATGTTTTTGCTAGTTTGTTTAGGACATTTTAAAGACTCTGGAAATACAGTAGGTCCCTCTTCCCCTTTTGAAGTTTTGACAAGCAGATGACCAAGGCTTTTTCTACAAAATAATCACATGATTTAGTTATGTATTTATTGATTTTCAGTTAATGAAAGTATTTAAATATTGTATTACGGCCTGTACTATCCATGGGGCTTAATGCTTGACATTCACTTTAAATTATTTTGCAATTACGGGCACAAATGAGTCCTTGAATTGGGATGGCAAAGTCTGAATTGTCCTCCCATTTCAATTGTACTGGTTGCATACCCTTATATATTACTTACTGGGTAGTCTCTTTTGAGGCAAATGTACTGATTGACTAAGGTAGTAACAAGCTTGAGTGTAACAGCAGGCATCACTTTAACTAGAACTATATCCATGAACAAACCTTTCCATCATATAGAAGCAATGTTACTGCTCCACAAGCTGTTTTGGACACAAATGCTTCTTAATGTTGCAAGCAGCTTCTATCAAAATGTGTGACCCATTTTCTATTATTTCTTGAGAATAATTTCTTTCGACAGACTGCTGGTCTGCAGTCGTGAGAGTTCCTTGGAAAAAGACAATTTTCGATTTATGATCTTTCCATTTACTGTGGTGAAGATCTAGATAAAATCTGTTCCGTTTCAGCATTTCGGATTTTCTTAGATCTGTTCTTTGTTCTAGAAATAGTTATTGCCAACTTTTTCCAGCTGTTTTGAGAGCTGGGCAGTGAACAATAGACTGTACATTCCCGGGGTAGAATTCAGCTGGGGACCCTGCAAAGCATTACATGGCATTACATTGAAGCATTGAAGTAACGATTAATACATTTCTACTTACGCTTACGTAAACTACCCTGCCTAGAACCTTCCACCGTATTTCATACCAGACATTAGTTTAAATCAATTCAGTTAGGGTTTCTCTACATTGTGCTCATTTGCTCTTTTGTAAAATGTTTTTATCGGAAAGTTTATGGACACAAAATAAATGTCACCCTGTGTAAGGTAATCTGCAAAGATGTATAATAATAATAATAGATAATGTGTGTGCTTTGTCTCACTCCTGCTATAGTAGTCTAGTATAGCTAGACGAAACCTTAGACCTACCTGGGAATCTTACAATCCTGTACACTACTGCGTATTGATTTAGAAGTAGAAGAAAGTGGTTTCTGTTCTTAAAATAAACCATGATAGAATAAAAGTTGGTCAAAGTTTTGATTTGGTCTGGGGCCAAATGGTTGAAAGTGGTTAAAAAGGGGCGTGGTGATTTATAAACGAATGATCAACATGTTCTCCTAAATTAAGAGACTTCAAAAATACGTATGGATAACTTCTCATCTATGTAGATGTTCCTGTAGTTGGTCCTTTTGTTCACCTCATTTTCTTTTGTTTTTGTATGCTCTCCCCTGTAGAGGCATCTTCTTGGACACCATCATGCCTCGCTACGATGTGAACGGAGTGCGCCCCCCCATCGGTCAGAGAACGAGGCTCAGTAAAGGAGACATTGCACAGGCTCGCAAGCTCTACAAATGCTCAGGTAAGAGGGCCAGATGTTACCAGCAAGAGTATCTGAAAAGTTACCAACGAATATAAATTGTTCAGCCCATCTTCCTCCTTCAGCTGCTTGTAGCTGATTTGTTTCTCAAGCTCTCATCCAGGGGTTTCTTGGTTTCGCTATAACCTTGTCTCTTGAAGGTCATTTCTGCCCATCTCTTTTCTGTACTGTCCATTCTTGCTACCTACTCCTTCTGCGTGTAATACTAGTAATCAGGGACTTAATCTAACTAGGTCTGGGGTTTTAAACTATTTTCCAGGAGAACTACTTTTTGTTATTTAGACTTTCTTTATTGATGATCACTCAGTTGCTTCACCTTATTGAACTGTTCTGTGACCCCTTGCATAAAACACCTTGAAAATTTTAACTTTTCCCTTAACCAACATGTAGAAGTAAATGTGTTGAGGTGCTTTGTCCAATACCTTTAAACACAAGCTATCACTTAGGAGAGGAAATTAAGAGGGGAACTTTTCATTTTGGGCAGCTGGCCACAGGAATTCAAGTCATCAGGCCCCTGCAAAACTTACAGTGCTTATCGTGGCAGCGTTTGGTGCAATGTCTACTGCACAAGCGGTTGTCTGTTGGGCTGAAGTGACCAGACACAACATGAATCAGAGATGTATAACAAGACATTTATTCCCATTTCCCATCTCTAATTTTAGGCATCTGTATCATACATTTGTAATTTTCAGCCATCCTGTATTTTGAAACAGAATCTCATTACTATATTTACAGTACTTTCTATGCCATCAGTAACTTAGAATCTTATTTAACCTTTATTTTGTTTTGTTACTTTAAATGTAAAGCGTGCAAAGTGTATTCATAAATCATAGGTGAATCTGTGGACGACACGGAAATACGTAATAAATTGTTCTACCCAAGATAAATATTTTGGAAAGAAAGTAAAATACGTATCCTAGTAAAATATTTTTCTAAAACTGCATTTATTTTATTAATAATCTATATGTGTTAATATTATTACTGATACCAACAAATCTCCTAATTTTTGTGTCCCAGCCTCTAAATTTCTTGGATGACAAAATAAATGAAAATTAAGATATAGAGTAAATAATACTTCCATCTGAAAGTCTGAGTTGCTGGCCAAAGCTGGAAGTGTGTTTTGTACAGTTGGAATGCATATCCTTCCACCAGCTTATTTTTTATATTTTTACTTTAAAAAAGTTTTTTGTAGGAGCTGGTTTCAGAGGGGTAGCAGCTGCTGGTGATGAGACAGTTTCCTTAGTAACTGTGGTCGCGTCCCCCTAGACAGCTGGGGGAATGTAAATAGTCCGAAGGACAGAAGTGTTCCTCTCGTCTCTAAGCACGGCAGAGTGCTGAATCTGTGCTAATTTGAATGCCATCGAAGTGCCAAATTGTTTGAAATTAATCAGGATGAAAATTGAGCAGAACAAAATATTCATAATTTATTTACATGTCTAAAAGGTGACCTAGTGTTTCCAAAATACTGTACTCAAGTCCAAAAAGTGAAAAGTAGACCTATAAATAAATAAAAATCCTTCCTGCATAGCAGAGAGATGTAGCTGGTAATCTCAACATCATCTTGCATGGCAGTTAGAGCAACCACAATAAAAACGTTATTGTATGTGATGCATTGCATACATTACAAAACCCTTATGCTATGGTTTTCTCTTCTTTGGGAAAGGCATATTTTCCATGCAATGTTTCACTAAAGGACACTTTAGGCTAAATTATTGTTCATTGCTCTTTTCATCTCGTTGCGTAGTGAAATACAAATGTTAGCCGATCCTCGTAACTAATCACCGCTCACCTTAATCACCTTAAAAAGTAAATCGTTCACACTGATTGGATTAAATAATTGGACTCCCATTCATCTCCCAGTGCACCCAGTGGCAGTGGTATTATGTGTTTTAAGATACTTTAAGAACTTTGTAGTTATACCATGAGTCCTTTCATTCATTCAATTTGGCTTTTGGTCGTACAACATTGTACATTATTCATTTTAGATCATACCAACGTAATCCAAAACAGTAGGTATATTTTAAAATGTCGTCTTCAGTGAAGTGCACATTTTAAAGTAAATGTAATGACCTTTTCATTACTTTTTCAATTCTTCCTAATCTGTTTTTATCCCACTCTTAACAAGTCAACACCCAAGATAAATTATGATAATAAGCAACACATGTTGGCTGTATTCAATCTTAAAAAAAATATATATATATATATATATATATACAAATGTCTTTTATACAGACTAATAATTTCTAACTTCTTCCTAAACCACTAATTGTGCAACTTGATATCCACCCATTGATAACTTGGAACCTTTTTTTACATGTTTTTCTATATCCAAAGCAGCTGCTGCTTTTTGTTTTTCGGTTTCATAAACCTAATCTTTTAAAGTGGGAGTTCTGAGGGTGGATGAATCTGATAGCAAAGACTGATGGGAAAAGTGTAATTTTCGACTTAATTCTAGATTCCACACAGATGTTAGTAAGTAGTCCTGTAATGTGCTTGATTAGATTTCAGGAAGAAATGCCCCAGTGAGTTATTTGAAATCATATCACAACTGGGCAATAAAAAAAAAAATGAACCTGATGACCCTTACCCATTCTACATCTGCATTACACTACACTAGAAACCGATATATTATTGGGCCAATTGAAATGGAGGGCAAGGGATGAAAATGACTAAGCAGAGTGAAAGGGAAGGACCCAGTTCAAATTAATTATACCCCTTTTCTACTGGTATATCCGACCAGACCCAAAACCAGGCTGGTGCGGTGCGACATGTTATCCACTGGCAGTTTTGTTGAGCCGACCCTGAGCCAGGCACGCAATTCTTGACGTCTACAGAATGCGACGTCATTGACATCAGCTGGGGAATTGCAGTGGAAAAACGTCTGATTCAGGGTCGGGTCGGATGTACCAGTGGAAATGGGCAATAGTAGCTGGAGAAGTAGACCACAACAGCTAAGTCAGTGCAGCGGCTGCAGCTGAATCAGTAGGCAATGGGGATCTAGGGCAGGGGGATAAACGGATAACAACATCAATATTATTTTCTAATGGGGATGTTAATAATTTATAATTTAAATGTTAATAAAATTTCCGTTTGAGCAATTTAAAACTATTTTTAGGTGAGATTTTTATACGTCTTGTGGTATGAAGCATTATAGTTATTAATGTGTGTGTCACTCTCATGATAATTATTTGGGTTATTATATTTAGGTGGAAATCTGCATTTTTACATTTACATTCAACAGGTTAATGTTTGTTTGAAGCCCTACTGTTTACATGAGTCAGACCCTGACACAGCACAGCTGCCTTTTATTAAATTCATGATGATTCAGCCTGACCATAAGCTATTGTTTCTATGTTTTGCTATATTTATAGTCTGTAGCTAAAACAACTGAGTTACAACTGAATTTTAGTGCTACTCTACTTGTTCAATCATGACAATTCAGTGTTGTATTAGTTTACAGCAATAGCTGTAGGGGTCAGGTTTTTATTATAATTTTGTATTAATATTTCTTAGCAGATGACTTTCATAAGTACCCAGGGCTATGTACAGTTTTTCACAGGAAACATTTCAAAACATTATGAAGGGCAGTAAATACAATCAGTACAAAATACAATAAGCATCTTGGTACAAATGAGCTAACAAGTGCAAACATAATAGTATCCCTGGTATGTGCTAAGAGGTGGAGTAGGCATTCTACAATGTGCAATTTCAGTTTTACCAAAGATCCCCCTACGGATTATTCACATGGATGAGATCCCAGTGAGGCAAGGAGTTCAGGTGATGGAGTTCAGGGGTGGAAACAGTGTGTTGTGAATTATGTATTGATGAGGCATAACTGTAAAGCTAGAAGATGATAGATCCCTTCTTATATTTCTGAGGTGAAAAGTGTGTCTAAGCGAGTCTGTAGGCCAGATGCTAGAATGTGACGTGGCTCTGTGTCGGGGGTTCTAAGGGGGTGTACAGCTGCCTAGAAATTTTGAAGTTGCACAAACTGTAAGATAATGCCCCCCCACCCTCTCCTCTACCCAATCTTTCCAGAATTCCTACGAAAATGTCAGCCTTGTGCAATCCAGATCTTGTATTAATGCTTCACGTGCAGAAACGTGCCTGATGGTTCTGAGCCATGTGTTTTTTTTTTTTTTTTTTTTTTTTTCTTCTAAGATGTGGTTTTATTAAAAGCACAAACAAGGCTGAATGTCTTAACACTTCTCTTGATTTTAATTAATACCAAACAGCCTTTGAGTGTTAACGACATGCTTGACAATTCTCAGCAATTGTTCCTATCCTTTCCTTTCGTCAACATTGTTGTTTCTGGGTGATTGTAAACTAAATCCAGTTTTCTTTGTGACATTAAGATCCTGT